>NC_039279.1:7167629-7245129 GCF_003368295.1 Carassius auratus | reverse complement strand
AATTAGGCAATTACAGGAAGTGGATTCTCCAGCACCATCCATATACCTAGATAGGAAGTGACTTGCTACAGTAGGTGAGCTCTAGACCTCTGATATGGATATGATTTATGGATATGACCGCACATGCTGCTTCCATTTTTTCACACGTATGGCGGAATGGCCTCACCAGATTAACCTGCCATGGATCCAGAATACTGCTTTAGAATACTGCTTTTCTTTAAACCAATCTCACAATATCTCAAATAGATTTGTCACATTGCAGAAGGGTTGTATCTCAGTAACTTTAAGGTTTTGAGTCCAAAATTCCAATCACTTATTATTATTATTATTATTTTTGGTTTAAAAAGTCTATATGTACTTAAAAATAAAGTTTTCTAAAGGGGGTTTACAGTGAAGTAAAGTGACCTGTTTTTAGAATAAGTTTCTTAGTGTGAAGAACGTTTTTAAAATCAAAATAACTTTTTCTGTGGTCAAGAACCTTTTGTGCATTGGAAAGGTTTAGGGGGGGGGGGGGGGTGAAATGCTCGTTTACATTCAATATCCCGTTAATCTTGAGTACATATAGAGTAGTACTGCATCCTTCATAACTCCAAAAAGTCTTTAGTTTTATTATATTCATAAGAGAATGATAGTCTGTACCGATTTTTCCCGGAAAAACACGACCAGCTGGAGGCGTGACGTGTGGGCGGAGCTAAAGAATCACGAGCGCCAGTAGGCTTTTGCGTTGAGAGCATGTGGAAACTGTGACATTACCGTGAGGGAAAAACCATCATCCAAAACAAACCATGGCTTACAGTCAGATTCAGCCGTTTATTTATGATCCAGAATCAGATCCCGAGGCTGAAACTGAACGAGAGCAGCAGCAACAACGACTTGCTCCGAGCGGGGCTCGAACCAGGGTCTCTGGCATGGGAGGGGACGCACTAACAAGGAGGCAGAGATATTTTAAGCAGTTTTACTCACCGCCTGCGGTTCCAACACACATTCGTGACCCTTTTTCCTTGGGATTGCATCATCCTTAAGAAATAAACGATACGCAAATCCGTCGTCAAACTGGGCCTTGTGAACAAGCATCTTCGAAATGCAGGGAACAAACAAAAACACTTGCACAACTCCGTTGATGCTCTGTAAAAATAAACTCCATCCACTGGTCCCTTAGTGCTGTTTTTTTTTTTGGTAATCTGTGCAGGATTGTCTTGCCCTGGCAACCAAAAACACACTTCTTTTGTGACTTTTCGCGACGCTCTCGCTCTGATCAGTGAATCGCTCTGATCAGTGAAATGTCTGTGCTCAGCCTCGCTATACGGGAGCGCGCGCTCTTCCGGCAGAAGTGCGTCAGGACCCATATAAGGAAATTCCGCTCCATCTAACGTCACACAGAGTTATACTCGAAAAAAACTTTCCGAAACATGTGACAAACCGGAAGGAGTATTTTGGGAACAAAAATACTCCTTCAAACGTACAACTTAATTTTTGAAACTTTGTCCATGTTTAGCATGGGAATCCAACTCTTTAACAGTGTAAAAAACTCAGTATGCATGAAATAGCATTTCACCCCCCCCTTTAATGGTTGTTGAAGCTTCTTCATGAAACAATAGATACCAATAAATGACCTTTCATTTTAACTTCTTTTGGCCTATAAACTAAAACGATACATTAAAATACATTTTTGCTCTATCTACTGTATAAAGAAACAAATGAACACACTAAAACAGCACTGACATATACTTTACATTCGGTCAAGAGGCATCTATATAAAGTCCTGTGTATTTTAACCGAATGGATGAACTGTTCTCCAGACAAGGGTATTTTTCATAAATGTCAATTTGGGGCAAGTTGTCACAATGTTTGTTTGTAATTTCATACAACCTGTTCAATGCCACTTCAGTTGGCCAAAACCTTGATTTTTTTGTATTCCATTTTTCCTTTCTTTCGGAGTAGATTTGTGTTTTGTAATCATTTTACATTTTGCGGGAAGCACTATAATGGGCAGTTTAACCCGGTTATTAAAGCTGGTACACACCTAGGACAATAACTATGATAACAATAATGATAAAGTTTTAATAATTACTCCAGTTCTACACCAAACCACAGCTAAAATGATCATTACACAGAGAAACGTTATCTTTAGAATCGCTTTCAGAAAAATATTTTCAGCTAATGAACATTTCCATTTCAGTTGATGAAAGCCAATCAGAATCCTTTAAAGTGCTTTGAACATTTAAAGCAGCAGATGATATAAACAAACAGAACATCATCAACCGTTGATGTTGATGGTAATATAGTAATTCATTTTATATTTATTGTTTTTGTTGTGACCAGAACTTAAGTTCGTAATACTGTATGTAAAACGGTATCTTTTCTCCTGAGCAATAATGGTGGAAATGTTTAACAGCTTTCAATCAAAGTTCTCCCGTTATGAAAAGACACTTTGCTCTTCATTTAGCTTGTGGTCTAACTGTTTTCTTTTTAAATCACTTCAAATAGTGACTGATGGTGGAAGCTGAAACCCCTAGAAGAAGAAAGAGTTGGGAGGAAAGTCAACCACAACACAAGTTTTCTGTGATTTTACATTAAAAGCCTAACAACATATCACTTGCAAAATCTAAAATACTTTTTGAGTAAGATTTGCATTTAACAGTCTTTCTCAAACATATCACGTCCTAAAACATGTTACATTTGCTGTGAAATACAACCACGACAGGGAAGGTCAACCACCAACACTCCCAGAATGCTGTCAGTATGAACTCATCTGAGAAACGGAGGTAAACTTCATTCATCTAGCACTTCAAACACTTTGTGTCTGGTCTGATGGCGAAGGACACATGAACGATGATGTGCAAGTCGACAGAGGTTAACCCCCCCCCATCTATTTCTATCTCCCTTCAGCCCTTAGATTGATGCTCTTGGATGTTTCCTTGCTAAACGAGGCTTGCAACGCAGGGGTCCATAGGTTGTGTCTTCATGACGAAAGTTCTTGAAATCCAAAGTTTTGCCCCAACAAAGTCTTGTCCCTCACCTCTACAGTCACAAACGTGTTACATTTTACACTCCTTCACCGTGGTCTTTCCCCTCCTCACACAACACGGACGATTCCTCACACTTCTCAACGTGCATGAAACAAAAGGTACTTTCTTTTCAGTCTCTACAGCATCACACCATCTCTGTCTCCGCTTAGCAGAAGCATGTTATTATTGGCACTGAATAGCGATACCTTATTTGAACACTTTAAACTGTCATCTCTCTCGCACCACTTTACTAGTGAAATCAAACCCTTGATGACAAATAAGGATGTGTAAATAAAGAGAAACAAGCCAGCGTTTTGAGTTCTGTCAACAGTAGCAATATGTCAGGCTGTTAGTTTTGCCACTTTTGGAGCAGATTGGAATCTTCTGGGTTCATTTTTAGCAGTGTGAGGTTGTGCTAAACAGCTGGGCCAGTAATAAGAGCTCTCTCAGGCCGTATTCCCTGGCAATGTATTGTCATCAAGAAGAAACAGCCTAAAACCAAAGGGACATTATTAATGTCAAACTGCTGTATGGGCAGTAATGGTATACTGTAATTGTATGTATTGTCAGGTGTCATGTTTTCTATTTTATAATACTTTCTTCTAACCTAGTTTGAGAGCTATGTGTAAGCAGTGTCGCTACAAGTGGCAAAGATATTACTTCATCCTCAGAACTGTTCAGGCCGAGTAAATCTCACAAATGTTGATCTTCAGTTCAGTTGACATGACAACAAGAGAGTTTGAGCTATCTTTGGTGAAGAGAAAAAGGTAATTAAGTCAAATGTGCCTCAAAAATAGAGAACTGTGATATTGTATTACTGTATATTGATTATCACAATGTTTTTGTGTCTTGTTAATATGGTATTTGTGGATACATGCACGTTTGTAGATTTGTGGAGTAAAAAAACAAACAAAAAAAACATGAACATTTACAGTACTTCAGAACACGGAGAACACAAAATGCAATCTTTTTTTTTAGCAATCCACTGTATTCAAACCTGCACATTTGATATTATTTACAAGCGTCAAATAAGTTCTTGATCATATTTAACAGTCTGCATGTGCAGCAGGCGAATGACTTTGGACTTCAGGTAAAGACCAGACAAGTTTTAAACAAAGCACTGAACAAACATACCAAAACGGACCAAAAGTGTTATTACTGTTTAGAACAAATATATTTCTTTCTGTTTTTTTGCTAAGTAATTGTCATGTAGCTTATTATTTTTGCCAAGGAATAAGTAACACATTACTTGTACATTTACAACAAAATGTAAAATACTTTTTCAAGTCATGCAAGTTACTTTGTTTAGTCATTTGTTCCCTGACAGCTCTCCTGGTTGAGAAAAATTGGAGTGAGGTACAGAGGCACTTTCTTCAGCCTGGGATTATATTAATTTCACTTTTTGTGTGAAAATATAACTTTCAGTTTTTTTCATTTTCCCCAACACTGGCAGCTTATAATGTAGCTCTCTAAAGACCTTGACGATAGTCAAGAGAAAAGGCAATATTTATTTTGAAATCTGTATGTTGTAATAACAGTAAACGGATTGATTGCCTGTACAAGTGGATGTACCTGAAAATTAAGTTAAATCAGCCATGATTTACTGAAATGAAGTATTTGTTTTATGTTTAGACCCCACAGAGTTTCTGATCTGTTCATGTGCCTGGACATGTTGAGAGTTTCAACCAGACATCCTTGTGGAGTGTGGCCCAGGAAGCTAGGCATTTTGTCGTTTTTGTAGTGCATGCACATCACATGTTTCATTAATATGGCTGCATAGTCAAAGAACAATTACATGATAGCGCTTCAATTCTTCCTCTTGAATACTTCATTGTTTCTCAAAGAGTGCATTAATGCATCTCCTGTCAAGCATGAGGTGTTTTATAGACACTAACACTTTGATATAATAGATTTACTTGAATGAAAAGTGTTTGTTTTGATAATGCATCATTTTTAAGCCATGTCATGTTAACAGATTTTCCAAGCTAAATGTGATGCCGGTCTCTGTCTTGCATGTACTGTATGTGCATCACATACAGGCTGAACGTTGCATGCTGCTCTATGTCACCATGGAAACATCTCATGCTGTGATTTTCTTTTGTATGAGGGCGTTTGTGGGGAATGTAAAATCAGATGAGTTTCTGCATGATTAAAATCAAGCCACACATACAGCAGCAACAAAAAGAAGAAAAAAAAAACATATTTCAGCAGGACAAAAATTTGCAGAAAAATGCCTCGAACCAAAGAAATAAATAACTTCATCAAAATCATCCACATTCCGTACACACTCGACTGTACCAAGAGATCCTTCATCTTTTGTTTGCCTCAAAATCTCCAAGATCAAACCCTTATCAAGATAAAGCTTTCTTCTGCTATGGTTAGTCTAGTTATCCTAATCTTATTTGCTTTGTTCTTGTTTGTGAAAATTGTTTGATTAGTTTGGTGCAGCATAAGTAAAGTCATATGCCACTTCTATGCATCTGCACCATATGGACAGTCTTGATCACACAGGTGTTAAAGATCATCACATCTGGTCTCTTCCAGAGGTTAGACTTCATGTCTGCTCAGATTCACCCATGAGAATAATAATATGTATTTCACCCTGACTACACACACAGCCGAGCTGAGGACCTGCTATGTGAGGAAGAGACATCGGGATGTCCTGACCCAAATAATGAGCTCAGCCTCGATGTTATCACGGTTCAGTTTAGTTCAATTCCTGTCATGGCTGTTATGAGTTCTCATTAGTTTCTGTGGTTACTGATTGGTTATTCCTTGTCCAGCTGTTCCTGTTTAGTTCCTTTATTTACTATGTGTATAGATCCTATTCGGTTCTGTCCTTTGTTGGTTGTCTTGTGTAATTTGTTGTTCTACTGAATCTATTATTTTCGTAATGTCTGTACTTTGTTTGTTATAATGAGAGAATTCGAGAGCTTGCATAACTCAACAATGAACAAAACTAGTGTTTAGAGCACTGAGACGACGCTTAAACTTAAACACCTCTGATTGGCCATTGCATTCAAGAAATCAGCAGATATGTCTGTGATTGGATACACTGCTCAATGTTGTAAAAATATGTAGGAAGCTCTCCTGATTGCAAACACAAATATGCATTTGGACCATTTGCCAAATCTGTTTAAACGATATCCTACTTTTGCAGCCTCAATTGAGAGTGCTCTTGCTTTCATTTGAGAGTGCTTAGCACCCAATTAACACCACCCAGAACCAGAATAATGCCACGGAGTTCATTCATGAAATAGTGTGAAGAATAGCCTACAGGACAACAGTGGGCATCTGAGCATGCACACTTTGGCCAGAGCTGTAATGATATGCAATATAATTGCAATATTGGCAAAATCCCATCATAATCACATTATGAGGGTGCATGTAAATGTATACATTACTTATTTTGTGACTACACGTTACAGAATAACTGAACACACTAAAATATGCACCAGCGTTATGTCTCCTCATCCTGCCTGAGAGCCCAGGGGGCTCTGGTATTTGGGCTGGAAGCTCCAGAATGGCAGCCTCTCCCTTACAGCCAGCGAGCCCAAGATACACAAAACCTTGTCCAGGAACCAGAGCTGGATACCATCTAGGCCCCGTAGACTAAGCATGCTGATCAGTCCACCCTAGAGTCCTAGTATACACCCTAAGTATCTACGTATCCTAAGTATCCTCAAACCCTTGACATCTTTGTTGGTCCGGTCCAGATTTGTAGATGTTCTGGTCTTGTCCAGAGCCCTTCCTCCTTCGATGCTCCTCTCTAATTTCATGGACCCTACTCCTCCACTGGTTTTGGCCAGTTCACTGGATCTGTCTACTCTGCTGGTGTCGTCCAGCTCCTCTGCACTGCCTCAGCGTCTAATTCCTTTCTGCCCTAGGACTCCTCTGGGCTCCCTCGTCTATCCGGACAAGCCTCGGTCAGACGTCACTCAGCTTCCACCATGGATATCTGGGTCTTCAGCTACACCTCACCCACCACCCCTTTGGCTCCAACGTGCTCCTCACTTCTTCTAGGTCCCGTTGTCCTCGTGTTTCTTCCACTCACCCTGGTTATGTCCCCTTTGATTGGCTTCTGGATGCCGCTCAGTCCTTCGGCCAAAGCTCCATCCTGCCCCCCCCCCCCACCATGGTGTTGGTCTCCTCCAACTCCTCCAGGTTCATGTCCTTCACCAGCACCACGACCTCCACTGAAGTCTCCGCCTTCTCTTCTCATGTTTGTCTACTTCTCCTGTCATGTTCCTGTCATATCTGTTATGAGTTCTCATTGATTTCTGTGGTTACTGATTAGTTATGCCTTGTCCAGCTGTGCCTGTTTAGTTCCCTCATGTACTATGCGTCTATATGTATGGTTCTGTTCTTTGTCGGTTATTGTCTTGTGTAATGTGTTGTTCTACTCCTGCGTTCCCAGTTAAATAGGGATGGGAAAATGAAGCCTCAAGAAGCACTGAGGCTTTCCCCCTGATTGTTCTGGGAAAAGATTCAAAGCTTTGAGTTTGTCAAAAACAGCGCCATCTGGTGGTTGGCAGCCAAAAACCTGTGAAAGCAGCTTTGTAGGATGAAGCATCCATCACACCTTTCATAGATAGTTTTGTGTTTTGCATACAAATAAAAGTGTGTGAAATAGTGTGGGTGTGTGTGTTGAATTTCTCTCTGTGATCATTTACCCATTAAACTGTGGTATTTAATGCCAGTATCAATATCAATATGATGTAATAAGAATAATATACATATAGGCTGTAGAAATTGAAATACTATTATTTTAATTTTTTTTTACTTTTGCTATTGGAGTAAATATGAATGCAAAAATGTTTTGGTAGTTTCGGTTCACCAATATAGAAGTTCACCTGCAATTAATTTCTGTATACATATACATATACAGTAGATATATATCTGAGAAGAATTTTCTAAATTTTGATAGGGAATACTAGTGGTAGTCTTGACTCACTTGATTCCATGGTCAGATAAGACATGATAAAAGGGGGAAATGTTTTTTTAACAACTTAGCACTTGTACTTGTAGTGTATTGGCACGTTTATTTATCGTGTATGAACAGTTGCATAATTTATTATTTTATTTATTTAAAATAACCTGCAAAATTACAAATGAAGTTGATGATTGAAATATCTGTTTAAAGCAAATGCTCTTGGATTCGGTAGACTGGCCAAGTTATTCCTGCCTTGATGGACCCTGAGACTCAATTGCACACCATTACACTCTGCACAGACTAAATGTATGGCAGTCATTTGTTTGGCACTGTAGCTTTAAAGTACCATTTACTCTGGAGAAAATGAGTCTAATAACATACAGTAGGAAGCTGACCGTTTGGTGACCATCAGAGTTTTGTACGCTTCCCAGCTTATGTACAATATATGATCAACTGAGATGACATCAGCAGTCACAGAAAGGTCAAAATACATTTACTGCAGTGAAACTGTTAGAGCTGTTAGAGAGCTATACAGTGATTTTCCTGGGCAGTTCATGTTCAAAGCTCAGTCATGAATGAGACACTGTCAGTAAATGCAAACCATTATTTACGCAGACTGATATTTTTGCCCATTATGTCTGATAAGACCATTGCAAATAATTCTCATTCCAGTGTAATTGCAAGCTTTGATGTTCGGCTTTCTTCAGATGGTTTTCCAGAGTACCGAACATTTTCATTAAGAATCTTCTGCTTCGTTCCTGTTTCAAAAAAACAAAAAAAAAAAAAAAAAAAAAGAATGAAAAGAAACACCTTAGTGATCATGAAATTGCTCCCTTTGGTAAGTTTCCTTTTTGTGCATTATTGAAGAATGTTAAGAGCTCTTCTTCTTCTCATTGAATCAGATATTATATACAGTAGAAAAAAGTTACAAGGTTTGTTTAACTTTAATATACACGGAACAAAATTATAAATGCAACACTTTTGTTTTTGCTCCCATTTTTCATGAGCTGAACTCAAAGACCTAAGACTGTTTCTATGTACACAAAAAGCCTATTTCTCTCAAATATTGTTCAGAAATCTGTCTAAATCTGTGTTAGTGAGCACTTCTCCTTTGCCGAGATAATCCATCCACCTCACAGGTGTGGCATATCAAATGCTGATTAGACAGATTGATTAATGCACAGGTGTGCCTTAGACTGGCTACAATCAAAGGCCACTCTAAAATGTGCAGTTTTACTGTATTGGTGGGTCCTGGGGGGTCCTGGGAAAATCAGTCAGTATATGTTGTGACCAACATTTGCTTCACGCAGTGCAACACATCTCCTTCGCATAGAGTTGACCAGGTTGTTGATTGTGACCTGTTGAATGTTGGTCTATGCCTGGCCATACCATAACCCCACTGCCACCATGGGCCACTCGATCCACTACGTTGACATCAGCAAACCGCTTACCCACAAAACCATACATGCTGTCTGCTATCTGCACTGCACAGTGAAAACGGGGATTCATCCGTGAAGAGAACACCTCTTCAAAGTGCCAGATGCCACCGAATGTGAGCATTTGCCCACTCAAGTTAGTTACAATACGAACTTGTGTACATAGAAAAAGATCTTTGAGATCAGCTCATGGGGCAAATGGGGGCAAAAACAGTGTTGCATCTATAATTTTATTCAGTGAATGAACTGATGGTGATTCAAATTTTTAAATTCATGAAAAACTTGTTTTGCTGGTTGGTGGTTGCCCAGAGTGGGCCAAGGCCACAAAATGCGTTGAAAGTTTTTTTATTGCAACAAAATTTTATTCAACAAACCACATCCATTGTGATTTCCAAGTGCCTAGTTTACTGAAGCAGAACATTAGATCTGTAAATGAAACCATGTCATTCCACTCACACCTGAAATGTTCCTTTTGTGGCTTGAAGTAATTATGTGTGTGAGAAATGACAGCCTTTGTATGTCCACCGAATGGAGCAGAACAGCTGACCTGGAAGGACACAGACACTGAAGGTGGAAGCACTGAGTGAGTCATTGTGTAGGACTGACCTCTGATTTCTGAGGATTCTTCAGCTGTGTCAGGCTCACAATTTTCCTTTTTGACACAGAATGACCATGAATGAGGAACAACAGTTTGCTTGTCTGTGTTTGCAGCATTTTAAACCAGAGTATGTGAGCGATGCAGAGAGGAAGCAGAGATGTTTTCATTGTAGAAGAAAAATATATGAACTAGCTGGAAAAAACATTCAGTAACACCCATTAGTTAATATTAGTTAATGCATTTCTCCATATTTATTATTCTTTGCTGATGTTAGTTAATAAAAATAAAACTGTTCATTGTAAGTTCATTTTAGTTCATGTCCATTAAATAATATTAACAGTTTTCATTTTAATAATGCATTAGTAAATGTTGAAATTAACATTAACTACAATTAATAAATGTTTTAGAATATTTTTTATTATAAGTTAATGTTAACTAGTGTGGTTAACTAATGTTAACCAATGGAACCTCCTTGTAAAGCTACTTAAGCTACTGTTTTTTTTTTTCATTTTAAAATAAATGCTGTTTTTGTTGTTTAACCTAAAGAATCCTGAAAAATCACAGTTTCCGCAAAAATATTAAGCAGCACAATTGTCTTCCTCAGGTAAACACATGAAATAAACTGAAATAAACATTTCATGAATAACTGAAAAAATATATCCTGTGCTCCCACAGCCAGAGTGTACATTTTTTATTTGTTTTAGAATTTTAGTTTTCAAAAAAAGTTTAGAAAAGTCTTCCATTGTATCAGTGGCTCACTTTCCAGGAAGCTCCAGTATCTAATTTTAACTGCAAGTAATCATTACTGTCAACAATCAGTTTAAAATATGATCTTTTCTGGGGGGTTCCACTATCATCTAGCTCATATTTTTATGTACTATCTTTTTGTTGTCCTCATATATTCTATTCTCTCTCCCTGTCTTTCTCAGCTCTCCATTTGAATGCACAAGTGAAGATTGGGGAACTAGTGCCTCTCTTGAAACCTGTGCTGGTCTGTGCCACACTATCCAATGAGCCATTCTCTTTTTTGAAACAATACACTGCACCACTTTCCATCTTAGGTGTGTCCTCATCACTGCCTCTTTCCTCTACATTTTTACCCAGTGTATAATCCGTCAGTCTCCTTAACGGAGATACAAACATAATCCGATCATTTCTGTTCCAGTGAGTTTGCACATACTGCACCCTGTTATGTAGACTTTAAAAATAACGACCCATGAGGCGTGGCAAATGAATACATCGTTTTCTTCACGGTTGAGCGATGTGCTTTATGTGCCGCTTCACTTCCACATAGCACCTAGTTTTGTTGAAAGTTTTATGTCTACATGTGTCACTGTCAGACAAGATTTGGCGAGGTTAGATGAAGGAATATCTTTACAAAAGTCATCACCTGGTGCAGTACCTCTGAAATGTTTACTTCTTGATCAAGTCTTGTAAGGTGGTTTGTATGTTGCTCTCTGGCAAGACAAATGACAAAACAAATCAGAAAAAGTGCGGTGAGCAAAAAAGCACATCGTGATGCAAATAAAAAAGAATTACTCCTGGCATTTCCTGCAACCACAAATAGGAAACTTAATGAAGCTCATTAAAACACGTTTTACTACATCGCACAAAGGCCATTAGCTGTCTGTGATTTATTCATTGCACTTAAAAACTATAAATATGGAAATTTGGCTTTTTTGGGAGGGGGGTTCAGTATGTTAACTTCTTATAAATTCATTGAAGGTCATATATTTGACTCATCAATTAGGGATATTACCTAATTCCTGAATTCCTTTAAATAATTTTTGAACACAGTTTCTCTGTATTTTTTTTTTTCTCTGACACAGCAAATGACCATTGAGCAAATTATGCAGACGGTTTTAATGCAGAAAATACAGTTTAACCGCTGAGTGTTCTCATGCATTCAGCATTAAGTCTCGTCCACATGTGTAGCATATGGAGGAAGATAGCAGGGCACAGTCTAATGCAGAGCCAGTTGAAACATAATGGAATTTCACTGGTTTAATTGTTATAATATACATGTTGTACATTGAAAACTTTACCAAAATTCTAATACCTTTGAAAAACAGAATAGTTCACCCAAAAATGAAAAATTTATGAAAATGTACTCATCCTAAGGCCATTCAAAGATGAGTTTGTTTCTTCTTCTAAAAAGACTTGTAAAATTCGAGAAATTTAGAATTACATCACTTGCTTACCAATGGTGTAGTGGACGGGTGCTGTCAGAATGAGTTTTCAAACAGCTGATAAAAACATTACAGTAATTCACATCACGACTGACAAGCTGAGTGCTTGTAAGAAACAGATCCATCAGTTAGGCCTTTTAACTTTAAGCTTTGCTTTTGGCCATAATAGCAATCCATAATCCATGTTATGCTTGGACACAGGTGAGCTGAGGCAAATCGAAATACAAGTAGTTATATACAGGGGTATATATACATATTGAACTGAACTGAAGAGTAACTATGGAAACTAACAAGCAGAGGGGTGTGGTCCAATGAGTGTCCATGGCAACAAACAAGGGAACAGAGCAGCAGGGAGACATGAGAGGAACAAGGCAACAATAAAGTCTGACACACTGTAAGAAACACAGACAGGTCATGACCATAACTGTGCTTCCCCTAGTGAAAAAGTCCATCCCATGTTGTTCTCTCTCTTTTCAACATCTACCGACAGATTTGTTGTTTTGGACTGTTTTAAGCTGTTCTTGATCTGTGCATATTTCTCCCCTGATTCAGACCAGATGACTTTTTTACTAGAGTAAGCTAAATTATAGATATTCCACTTTTATTCCAGCCAGAAGTAATGGGTTGTAGTTAAAAATGTCTAAATTATGGATTTCAGCTTTATGATCTCTTATTCTGGTGGCACCCATTCATTCGTGAGCAAGTGATACATTTCTCTAAATCTGTTTTGATAAAGAAACAAACTCGTCTACAAATGCCAAAACCAATAAGTAAAAAATATTTTATTGACATTAACTATTTATTTATTTGACATTTATCTATGTCAGATCGTTCCTGTGGTGCTAAGTGACTGTTTAGCATTACACTGACACATTTGGTTATTACTATTAGAGTCAAGCAATGATTTCTGAGCTTATCCTATCATGACTTGCTACTTGCTTATCTTGTATATTTGTTTTTTCTCCCTTGACAGCTGAAAAGATCAAAGCGAAAAACACGGTTCTGCACACTGACTTATGTAACATGAAAACACAGATGTTCCTAAGGATGTGCTGAGCACTGGAACATCTCAGTGGTCTAATGAATCTGGGCTGTGGTCTCTGGGGGGATATGTGCGTGAAGAGCGCACAACAATACTTTCACATTCTCTGTATCTGACAAACAATTTCTACTGTGCTTCTTTGAGATTAAATTTTAACCTGGAGCAACACAGTAAAAGGCTGGATCTAAAGCAGCTCTCGATTTACAGATAAAGAGCTTCAGTTTTTGCCCCCCAAGCTAGTATCTAAAGAAGTACCTTGTTGCAAATGACATTATACAGAGAGACATGGATAAACTGCATTCAACAGGCCAAGGCCAGAAGAGCCTGGAGTCTTTACATTGGTATGCAGCTCCGAAATCATGTGGTCAGATTGGATCAGCTCTGTTTTTTTCTCCTAGTCCAGATGTGTCTTCAATAAGTCTTACTGATGTGTACGATCCTATTCACAATTGTCACAACTGTTTCACCCTGAAACCAGATTAAATCAGTCTGAATTATACAGGTCCATTCACAGGAGTGACACATTGACAGTTTTACCGTTTATAATTGTTGCAGCTTCATCTTGTTGATGACATGCATTTTTAGATTAGTATTTACTTCTTGCTAGATCTTGTATTTAATGTAGTAATATTTTCTTTGTCCTTGCTTAGTTTTACGCATAGGACGAGGGCATGTCATACAACCTGTTCATGCTGGCATCTGTAACCTAACTTGACTAGTATCAAATGACAGATACATTTGTGCCAAATACTGATTGAGTTTGATAGCGTTTGATGTCAACAACAACATATTTTGTGAAGCATTTTCTGCCGCTTTTCCTACTTTTCAAGCTATGCACATTATAAATTCATAAATGTTATTATGTTTTTACAGCCTTGTCATAAAAGGTTGACTTTTTGAAAGACTTGACACAGATAGAAGTTTTTCAAGCAGCATAAGAGATTTTTCCTAAAAAATAATAAAACAACTTAAACAACTATTTTTATTTTCAAGATTTATGTTCTTTCAAGCCAGGATTTCTTCATTTTTCTTCATTGTGACTTCAAGAAACTCTTTTTTTCAAGAAAACATTTTTGACATTGTTATTTGACAGTGTGAATTTCGTTTTGAAAATGTGTATGGATTACATTTTAAATTAATTTTGAATTCGTTAAAATAGATAAGACATTTGATTAATTCTCTGACCCAACTGTGGCCAGTTTCAGGTCATAACCCACCTAATCAATATGAGTTTCATTATTTATTATTGTCATGAGCTTTTAAAACTCAGTTTCTTTGCTCAGTATTTCATCCAATATCCTAAGAGTTTCTTCCAATATTTTGGGATCCGACTTGATTTTGGATCAATATTAACATTCAAATCTTAATATAATCAATGCTCTCTTCCAGTAGGTTGCATGATCTGGATGTAAAAAAAATAAAAATAAAAATCTGGGCCTTATTTCACACAATTGCATCATTCAAGTACCATGCTGACATCTCTGTCAACATTGACAATGGAAATATGCAGATAATCTAAATACAAAAGAAAATGCATTTATCTAAATCCATACAGGCGAAGGGTGCATATCATCTTTTCACAAGAATATTAATAAGCAATTAATCATTTATAAATGCAGTATGGAACAGGTACAAGAAAGTCACTTTTTATTTGAAAATGTACAGTCTGTCCGTTTCTTTCAAATAATCTTTTCCTAGTCACTGTGAAGATATGCCTTGTAGTTGCAAACACAGACACCTCCACCATTTAAGTTCACACTCAGCGTCTCAATGCAAGATTAAATCAAGTTTATGAGTATCCACATTTTGTGGAACCAGACAGAGAATCCTCCGAGGAGGATATCATACGTTCAATTTAACTCCATGTAGATGATGAGGATCAAGAGCACAAAAACCTCACAGAATTTGAACTTTCTCTTGCAATTACTTTAAAGTGCTCCACTAACGACGCCTGAGGGTAAATGCCTTCTCACAGATCCTCCATTATGTGGGGAAAAACTTTTAAAGTGAAAATCAAATGACACCAGGGACTGTCTAGCATTTACAGAAAAACACTACAAGCTCATGTTGAAAATATCCTTCTCTTTTTGAACCTTAAAAGCATAGCGCATCCGAAACAGAAAATACTGCCATTTAATCTCTTGTCATTGCAAACCCATACAGGTATGACTGACTTTATTCTTCTGAGGGGCAACACTAAATTTTGAACAACCATACAATTATGATAAAAGCAGCCCACACTATAATGGGCTATAATGTCTTCTGGAGACACACAATCATTTTGATTGAAATTTAAGTTGTTATTCAATCAAATTACAGTCATATTCATAAGAAAAGTTTCTGAGAGAAAAGTAGTGATGCCTGATGCTTCGATTAATTTTCTTTTTGGTCAAATAATCAGCCGCTCCAATTCACGAAGCCATAGTGTGGATCACTATTATTATCATTTTAAAATGCTTTTTTTGTAATTTTTAAAGCTCAAAAGCTTCAGAAATTGCTTGGTGAGAAAGTCATATGGGTTTGGAAGAGCATGGCGGTGAGTAAACCGCAGAATTTAGATTTTTATGTCAACTGCCTTAAAGTATTCTTTTAATATTGTAGTGAATTTATTTGAAACCTATTTTTATTGGTTTGCAATTTTTATGAACATTAACATTTTGCACTGGCAGATTTCAAAACTGTAAAAAGGTCGTACACAAAAGATCCTTTTTTGCCGGCAAATGTCGATTAATATTTCAAATCAGTGGATACAATTTATTTTGTTGGTAAAATGTTATATTGTATGTTTTCATATAGACAGATAATCTCTCATGGGGCTGCATCAAGCATGAAAGTCCATGAAGTATTTTGCCCTCGAGCATTTTAGAGATATAAAAATGGCTTTGTGTATAATTAGGTCAGATTTATTCATCTACAAATGCATTTCATTTCAGCTCCAGAACATTATCAGTGCACAACATTTATGCTGTTATGTGGAGCTGTTATGTATGCATCATAAGGCTTCCTAGCCGGTTATCTGTTATATGCTCTTTTGCATTTCACCATTATAGTATAGATTTGAAAAGCTTTAATGATCTGCATGTATTCTGTAATATTGTATATGTTGTAAGTGGGCTGTATTAGTAGCCGTATGATGATGTTTCATAGTGACTTTGAAATGCCGATATTTCGTTTTCACACACTTTTCTTTAGCGAGATCAGCAAGATTTGCTCCAGCTGTTTTTCAGAGTGCCGGAAATGAGCAATTGAGTGTGCTCTTGTGAAGCTTTCTAGAGATGCTTCACTCTTGGTCAGATCTGATTGGTGTGGAGAGCCTTCGCTGTATATGACAACACCTGCACATCTCACTGTCTGCGTGCATGCCGTAGATTATGAAGTGTGACAAACACCAGGTGTGTCTTGTTGTGGAGACAGAATAGAAATGAAACAAATTCCAAAGTCTTGTACATCATTTGAAAGCACAAACAACTTATTATGTTCCTAATTTCATATGATAAAAACGGTTGTCTTACAGGGCCCTTATAAAAGGGTACAATCACATCTCATTGAATAAGGTTCCAGCAGCTTTGTCACACATTCAGCCATCTGTTAATGCTGGCCACGGGCCCAACACAAGGGCACAACCAGTATGGCCAGGTTGGCTCATGCCCGAGGAGTGAAAATTAGCATGAAACAGGAGAAACGGTTCCACAACAAGAAACAGCTCCATTACACTGCATGCACACTTGAACAACACCATATGCATTTCATCTTATTTGTTCCTGATTTTGGAAATTAAGTACCCTTTTTAGTTAATTTAAGGAAAATTGTGATTAAATCCCTATTAAGAAAGTTTCACATTTCAGATTGTGTCGTCATGAACCATATGCAACGTGTTCATTGTTCCCCAAGTTAATGAAATGTTAGTAGCTATGCTAATTAAAAGCTGCTTAGACATTAAGTTGCACTTATAATGTTTGTCTGTAAGTGGAGGGCTGAGCTACTGATGGATGATTGTTTGTTGTGGCTGAGTATGATGAGGAAACTGATGAATCTTTCAGTGGTTTGATAGAGTCAGTGCTAATATTCTTCCCACAGCCATCAGCAAATCTACTGCAATCCATATTCTTTCGGGGGAAATAACACTGTAAACAGTGCAAGAAATTGCTGACTGAGGGAGGAGATATGAGAAAGTTGAACTCGCAGAGTCCTTTTACTGTCATTACATAAAGTATTTGACTGGCACCACAGTCTGTTGGTGAATATTTTAAGTTTAATTGAACAATAACACAATAGCAAGAACGCTGTTGCAATATTCAAGTGTGTTGTATAAAAATAATTAACGTACGTAAAATTGCTTCACACAGCAGTTCAAACAATATTGAGTGAATTTAACTTTAGACACGATATTGTGTGTGATACGTTTTGTCAGCACAAATAGTTGCAGATGAAACTGAATTAACAATTGTGCATTTCTGAGGAACAATACAGTAAGTGGTTTTGTTCTCATTTGAATCAGTGTTTTTGAGCAAGCTGCTTAAGTGAATGATTTAATGACTCATCCATAAAAGCTTGATTTGTTCCCGAAACAATCAGTGTGTTTGATAGGATGGGTTGAATGAATGAGCTGAATTAGCCATGCATTTCTGAGGAACACCGTGTAGTTGTTTTTTCATGCTTGAATCTGTGTTTTGAACAAATTGGTGAAGTGAATGATTCAATTACTCACATGTAAAAAAATTCCTGATTGAATATGTTTGAATGTATCAACTTGAATGAATGATTCAGTGACTCATATATTGGTCAGTTGTTTTCTCCACATGTAACATAACCTGCAGAAACAGTTATTAAACAACAGCAGTCTTTTAGTTCATGTGAAGTTGTTTAAAGTTGATACTTTTTGGCAGCTTTATTATGTTCAATCACTTGTATAACTAATACAATTACTTCAATAGTCCTGCTTTGCACCAAATTTAATTATAACATTTGTAAAACTTCTGGATTTGTAGACACACTGTTTGCTGTTCATACCAAAATGATTTAAATCATTCTAAGAATAAAAACAATCAAACAATCAAAAATGTTAATGTTGGACGGTATATATGTACAGTTTGTACCTCTATACCTGAAAAGATCTTCTGCTGTTTTGTGTTTTCTTGTATCCATGTTCCATTCTTAATTATTTCCACAGTTTTCACAGAGATAGGATCCTGTCTGGCTCGCTGGAATAGGAAGATATCTCATGCTGATGAGTATGTTTATGTATCTGCACTTGTGTGTGAGTGTGTGTACTCCAGTCTCTTTGCTTAATGCCTGCCATTCTAATTGTTTTCTCAGATAAGCAGCATCTCTCAGTGGGATGAAGCTTCATTGTCCCCGAGTGTAGAGTAAAGCTCGCCTGTTCTCAGTTGAAGTGTGCAATGTTTGTGTATGTGCAGTTCTCTCATAATGAGAAACACCATAACATCAATTTAGTGTAATTATTGATATACCCCCTGTGTCATACAGCTAGATGTATTTTTTTGGACGTGCTTCGTTCTGTGCCGGTTGCTGTGGTTAACAGATGCTCATACCCTACGTCCAGTGGTTTGGCTTAAAATCTTGTAAGTGACGAGAACAGGATCCTTCAGTCTTTACAGTCCCACTGATTTACAAGCAATTTTCACAGTTTTCTTGCAGATGCATGCACTCATTGTTCTTTGCCTTTTCTCTTTCTTTCTTTTGCTAAAAGCTAAATCATAAGCTAAATCGATTGTCAGAAAAATAAGTCATGTTAAAAGAGGACTTATCTGATGTTTTGATCAATATGCATAACCTAATTTGTTACCTATCTAGGTTCTTAACAAAAAGTGTTTTAGTTTGCACTTTGTCTCAGGTGATCATTCTTGGAGTTTGGACAAGTTGAACTGCTGACTATTGTTTGGGTCTATCTCAGACAAACACGCTAGTGAATTTCAGAGCATAAACAATGCACCCAGCACTCCCTCCCTCCCTCCCTCCCACTCACTCCTCCATACCTCCACCCCCTCTCCACCTATCTACAGTTGTTGCCGTGGAAACATACAAAGAGATTTGTAAGCAGGCGGCTCAAGTTCTGTTGCCATGGCGACGGCTGGGTTTTCATCAAGGCTTTGGGGGTCTAGTTCGCGCAGATTTTCTGAAATTTGTCAAAGTGACCACCGCCAGACTGCCGACTTCACATTAAACCTGCAGTATAAGCTGTAAATCACCTGATTGTGAGGAGGAAATATTCCTTGCTGGAATGGACAGCATGGCGGGGGCTTATTAAAAGGCGCTTCTGGCATCTAGCGTGACCCAGCTTCTCTTTCTGGATATGCTGTGCAAAACTCATAAATTATCGCTGATGAGAAAATTCCTCTTCCTCTGAACATTCATTATGGCCATAAAATGAGAAAAGGCTTTATGAAAACCTAATTGTTGGATCTAAAGGCATTAAAATGGCCCGTGTGAGCTTCATTTCCGCTGAGCACTCACCTGTCATAATTTCATCATAACATTATTCAGGAGTGCAAATGAAGCTAAAGAAAACCCGACAGTAACAAAAGGTATTATTAGAATTTCCCAAACTGCCACTCATTTCTTAATTACTGAGGTAGACTAAAAGACTGCTATGAATATTATTACAGCTCAAGTCCCTCCTGTGATGTGACCTGTCTTATGACCCATCATGATTTATGTTTCAGTCTGAATCGCCATGTTCTGAGCTTCTTTAGGAACATGATGAACGGTGGCGTTCACACAGGAAGCTTGAAGACATCCTGGCATTGCATATATGTGCTCTGTAATGTTCGAAGCCAAATGTTGCAGCATATATTGCTGAAATTTCGTGTGGTAACACTTTAGTATAGGAACCAATTCTCACTATTAACTTGTTGTTTATGAGCATGCATAATACTAGCATACTGGCTGTGTACTAGTACTTATAAAGCACATATTCACATATGTTATTAAACCTTAATCCTACCCAATACCTAAAATAACAACTACCTTTCTAAATATTAATAAACAGTAATTACAAATTTAGTGAGGTGAAATGTAGTTAATAGTTAGTTAATAGTGAGAA
Organism: Carassius auratus; assembly: GCF_003368295.1. NCBI lineage: Eukaryota > Metazoa > Chordata > Actinopteri > Cypriniformes > Cyprinidae > Carassius > Carassius auratus. Next base: position 7,224,860 of record NC_039279.1, on the reverse strand, counting down.
CTGAACCTTAAAATAAAGTGTGACCCAGCCGTGATTCGGCTCATAAAATGCCATCTAAAACCATTGTATAATGTAAATTAATTATAGTTTTAGTTGGATCATTACTCAAGTGAAAAGTGGTTTTCACATTTAAAAAATATGCTATTTAATAAAAAATAGAACAATGGCAACATTACAGCTGTATTGATCATTTATTCATATTTGATCTTTTATCACATTTAGTACATATTCGTAAAATATTGTAATCAGACACAGATAGTGAGTTGTTGGCCCAGACTGTTTCAGTTCAGTTCATGAATAAATACTTCAAACTGATTGTGTGATCCGGCGAATGGATTCATGACACAGATTAAAGTTTACATGTTCACATAGAAGAAAACAGCACAGATGGAAAGATTGTCCGTTTCATGAATGAATCATTCTTTTAACTTGAATCTTTTCCAATGATCCTAATGATTCGGTTACACAGCTAAGGGAATTCTCCAATGCATCCTGTGTAAACTGCTTCTGGAAAGCCATTCAGTCTGACAGCCATAGCTGCAGCCCTGTAACACAAACTTACGCCAGAGGCATGATGGGAATGCTCATGAAATGCAAGGATCTCAGCTCATCTCATTGGTGGGTATTGGTAAGGTTTTGTGAGGAGTCTCTTGTGTGTCCTGCACTGGTTTGTTCTCTCACAGATAAAGAGAAACAGTGCTCTGAAGGTTTGTGTTCCACCCAGAGTCAGTCACTTGTCTCAGACAGGAAGTGAGTGATACAGGAGCAAACACTCAGGGGGAAAACAGTGGGAGATAAAAGTCTACCTCATGCATAAATATTCATGTCAGCTGTAGATGAGAGTTGAGAAATTGAATCTCATTGCAGTGACTCACCATGTGACAGGCGCTAGATCTGCAGACTCAATGTGTTCACAGGGCTTTCAGTAATCATGCCCTTAGACCAAGCAGCGGACTGGTGGGTGCAATGGCCTATCATCTCCATGAACCAGAAAAACTACAACATGGATGAGCAGAATAACTCAGGCTTGAATGTGTATAATAAACCGCAGCAGTGCACACAGCCTCTGCAGAAATACCCATAAGAGATCAATGATTGCATCAGTGATTGTTTTGTGCACTTCATTGTATTCTGGTTTAAACCAGTATACTAGTTCAGAAGAGGATATTTAGAATTCAGTGGGTGGCATCTGTTTGTCTGTCTGTCTGTTTATACACATGAAAAAGAGAAAGACAGAACACAATCCTTACATATAAGGACAGCTGTATAGGTGAAGCAGAACTGCATTTAAATTCAGATGCAACCCTGTGAATGAAGCAAAATCAGTGCCACTCAGATGCAATGTCAAGTCATAGATCACAAAGTAAAGATTTATACTTTCTCAGTGTTTTAAAGGGATAACCCTAAACATTTCTCAAATTAACATCAATTTTTTTTGTATGTACTACTTTGCATATTATTTGAAAGAACAGCTTGGGAGAACATGTGACATTTCAACATATAATATGGATGAAATAAACTTAGTCAGTACAAGCAAAAGCTTGTGTCATTAAATCATCCTCACTGGTCCAAGCTGAACAAGAGAAATGCTAGATACATGCAAGCTTGGCATTAGTATATACCTGTGCAAACAAAGAAAACCAAAAATCTCTAATCGTGAATTCAACAGAAGACAATCCTAATTGAATTATGAATAAATGAATGTACAGTTAAATTAACCTTCTTTACCAATGCAATTAGTTTTGTGTATCTTTAATAAATGTCGTGTATACAAAGACCTTGCACAAAAATGGTATTAACATTATTGTCATAAAGTCAGCTTGTCTGCCATGTGGTGATATATCCTAATGAAAAAGCAATGTAATAGCATTTTACATTCATAGCTAAGAACAAGTAGCAATACTGAAATATGAAAAGAATAAGATAAGCCCTTGAATCTGATTAGTTTCTCAGTATCCATTATAGGTCCCAATTACCATTTTCCAACTTCAAATTAATCATAACCTCAGAACAATCAGACTTATCTCAGGCTCAGTCCATTAATCACAGTCAATACCATTTCACAACCTCATTTCTCTCTTAATTGAAATTAGGTTGTGCGCATAATTTGGAGATTTCTGACTGGAGTATAAAATGCAAATCAGTGAGTGCTTCATATTTGTGAATACACTGCATATTTTGGTCCTAGTCATTATTTGTTTTTATGTGTATAGGAAATGAACTAACCTAACTTATATTCATGCATTGGTTGATTTATAAATGAATCATATATTGATACAGAACGCAACTGATAAAATTTAATCCATTCATTCATATTACCGTGTTATCTAAACACTAGTGTTAATTCGCTCTATAATATGAAAACATAAGGGAAATATACTGTCCTTTAACCATTGTTTCACTGCTTCTCACTTTCATGTATTAATGCACATATATTTTTGTCCTTTTTATGTTTTAATATCTCATTATAAGCCACTTTGGATCTGCTAAATGAATACAGGTAAATTTATTGTTTTTGCCTTATGCTGATATAATTTAAAAATATTTAAAATTACCCACCACGTAACCTGGCATACATAAACTATACAGAATAAGTTTTCTGTAGAATAATATCTTTTTTTCTCTACAGTTAATGTAGATGTTAAAGCCGTGGAAAAATGCATGGCTCAGCCCGAGACCTCAGCAAACAAATGCTATCGACTATCCGCTCTCCTAATACTTTTTGCCTGAATGCCGAACAGGCCGGTGCTGATTCGGTTAACTAGGTCACTCGCACCCTCAATCTTAATTCACTGAGCAGAACTTTGATTTCTGGCAGCTCAACAAGGCCCCCACAGAAATGGGCTCATTCAATCGCTGGCTGTTTCCAGGCACCTGTTCAGAGGTGAATGCGTGCAGCTGAGGATTGGATTAGCTGACTTATTCTTGCTCAAAGTGCCTGAATCAAATCAATCAGAGCCCTTTCCTTTCCTGCTCCTCATCTGGGACTTCCTCGGGATTGCAGCAGATGAAAGACTCGCTGCGTGTTCTCTGGCTATTTCTAACAAAATGCCACAACAGCCTTTGATGGACCTCAGAATTTGGCTAGAAAGACTGTGTGTTATGGGATGTTTAAATACTTTTCATTGTACACTTATACCCTATATTTCATTTATTCTCGTGCATCTCTTTATTTCAGATTTAATGCATGATGGTAGAATGGAGAAGAATGAAAAACAAAACAACTGTGAATAAATCTGCAAAGGTACAATAAGATTTCCTAATGCACAAACAAGCAGTTACTGAACTCCTTATGTCTTATGCACACTACATACAACAGAATAAGCTTGGCGTATATAGACATTTTATCAGGCGGTGAGGTTGACAGGATCCGTCCTAGATTAGAGTTATTCCACATGATCTGGTTCCCCTGCTATCAGACAGAAGTGCATGAGCGGGTCAAGTTTTTTGGGTTGATATTTCCAGGTTTACGCATTGTTGAATTAACTCAATTGGATACAAAAAAGTTCATCGACCTGTTTATGAAAACCTCACAACGCAACATCCTGTTAGCATCAAAGACAGCAATGGAAGGGGAAAAATAAAGATGAAGAGAATGACGAAAGAAAAAGCTTCTTTTATTCCAGTTTAAAGTACATCATCTCCAGAGCTACATCATTATAAGATAATATGATGTAGCAACAGAAACATTTTCTCTCAAACACACTATTGAATAAAACAGAAAATAAATAAATATATTTAAATAAATAATGCTGAACACAACAACTTCAACCAGCTACTTCTTGGCACAATGCATTGTATAATTTGCATACTTACTGTATACTGGCAATGGTATAAATATACTTTTATATTATTTTTCATCGTGTGTCACATCTGTTCGGGGGGGGGGGGGGATAAATAAATAAATAAAATGTACCTTCTGCACAACACATTTTGTAAAAGTTCAAAAAACCTTACGGTACATGTGGCAGCAGATATACCTGCTGATGACATTTTGACAAATATTTCAACATGCTTGTATGCGCTTGAGAGTACACGTAAAAAAAGTAATGCCAAATGTACGCAAAAAGAGACCAAACACGTATTTAAAAAACAAGTTGTGCCCAAGCTTCTATGTTCTTTAACAGTGCTGCTCATGGAATGGCAATGCTACCTTCACATGAAATATTTAGTACATGTGACCACCACTAATAATACTCTTCAGACTCCATATTTCAAGCATCAGTTGTTCAGTTGCTTGACCGAGGCGCTTTATAATGACAAAACAAAAGGCACAGCCTCAAACCCAGTGTCTTTTACGCTGTCTTCAACAAATCAATATCACAGCCGATACATTTTCTGTATATTATTTCAGATGAGAGCATCGCCCTATGTTTCATAATCCATGTCAGCCCTTTAATATCTGCGATCAATAATGCAGTATGTTTCATTTCTGTAATGTCTCATCTCTCCATAGCCATTCTCTTTCATATACGTTTATTACATCTTATTGCTATTGATCTGAAACCTTTCGTGTGCCAAATCTTTACATCCGTTTCCTTTTACCATTTCATTGACGGAATACAAACACATCATTGTTACAGTGAATATAAATAGTGGTGGTGGAAACGTTTCGAAGTAACCCTGGCCTCACTGTCAGCTGATATCAGTTGTCGTGAGGACATGACATGCTCACTCATGTTGTGCCTCCAGTCCACTAGGGGCAGTGTGGAGAGTCCTTTCATGACGATAATCACTTTTGGCTCTCTGCTGCTTGCTTTGAAATGTATTCAGCCTCTTACACAGTCACCTCTGTCTTACTGTTAGTTACAAAGTATGGTTGCGTGGGAAGATAATGATGACTGCGGGCAGTGTGTAGCTGATTAACCTGCTCCACCGTGCACATCTTCCTAGGGCCATAGGTTTTGCGTCGTCCCGCAGTCTCTGCAGCCTCCCAGCTTCTCAGCATGCCGGGGTTTGCGATGGTATTGGAGCTGTAGGCCATTGCGGGATGGGACACGTTGGGTTTAATGCTCCTGGGCTTCTGTCCATTTTGCTTGAGGCATGGGACCTCTGTGACGTAGGAAGCGGTGGGTTCCACGTACTCCATTTTGACTGGATGAAGTGGCAGGCTTCCCTTAGCCGCCAACTCGACCAAGTGGCGGTGTTGCTTGTTGAGGAAATCACCATTGGCTTTGGCCGCTGAAGAAAGATAGAGAGGAAAAATTAGGCTAATTGAGATTTTTCTTCAGATAATTCTATTTTTTTTTTTTTTGTGTAATGGTTGTTCATGAGTCCCTTGTTTGTTCTGAACAGCTGAATTGCCTGCTGTTCTTCTGAAAAATCCTTTAGGTCCCACAAATTTGTTGGAAAAACTCCTTTCCAACGATGTCTGTATGATTTTGAGATCCATCTTTTCACACTGAAGACAACTGAGGGACTCATTCGCAGCTATTACAAAAGGTTCAAATGCTCACCGATGCTCCAGAAGGAAAAATGACGCATTAAGATCCAGGGGTGTGAACTTTTGAACAGAATGAGGATGTGGATATTTTTCTTATTTTGCCTAAATATCATATTTTATTCATTTAGCACTGCCCTTTCGAAGCTACAGAAGATACATGTTTCCCAGAAGACAAAATAAGATAAGACCTTCAAATTCAAATGACCTTCAAGACCTTCAAGACTCTAAATGCATCATGCTTCCTTCTGGAGCATCTGTGAGCACTTGAACTTTTTGAAATACTTGTATGTAAGTCCCTCAGTTGTCTTCAGAGTGAGAAGATGGATCTCAAATCATACAGTCATTGTTGGAAAGGGTTCAAGTATGGAGGCAAAAGAGTCTCAATAAAGATAAATGCACACACTACATTCAAATATGCACACACAGGATTCATACATGCACACACATAATCCATAAATACACACACACAGGATACACAAATGCGCACGAAATTCACGAATGCACACACAAAATTTAAAAAGCACAGAAGATTCACAAATACATACAAAATTCAGAAATGCACACAAAATTCAGCAATACACACACAATTCAGAAATGCAAACAACATTTACAAATGCACTCAAGATTCACAAATGCACATGACAAGATTCAGAAATGTATTTCTGATGCACACACACATATATCTTGATTTACAAACTGCTTGCGGTCTGTGAACTTCACTGCATTTGTGTATGAATTTTGAGACTCCCCTCAAATGCAGTGAAGTTCACAGACCGCAAGCAGTTTGTAAATCAAGATATATGTGTGTGTGCATCAGAAATACATTTCTGAATCTTGTCCTGTGCATTTGTGAATCTTGAGTGCATTTGTGAATCTTGAGTGCATTTGTAAATGTTGTTTGCATTTCTGAATTGTGTGTATTGCTAAATTTTGTGTGCATTTCTGAATTTTGTATGCATTTGTGAATCTTCTGTGATTTTAAAATTTTGTGTGTGCATTTGTAAATTTTGTGCGCATTTGTGTATCCTGTGTGTGTATTTATAAATCATGTGTGTGCATGTATGAATCCTGTGTGTGCATATGTGAATGTAGTGTGTGCATTTATCTTTATTGAGACTCTTTTGGCTCCATATTCAAGGGTCATTTTTATAAATTCAACTAATATTTTCTCTATGTAAACATCTTTTATGTAAGAGATGCATTTAAGTATAGTAAAAAATGTACATTTTGCAGATCCTGCATAAAATTTTGACCACAACAGTAAATGCTATTATTCCTATATGAAGAAAATGAAACAAGACTGTTTTGGTGCAACAAAACTAACATTATGTTAAGTTATTATTGTTTTTATAGTAAATTTGGACACTTTGTGCTGTGTGTTGTAACAGTAATGGCTATTTTTGGCTCAAGTAGAGAAAAAATCTTTTCTTTCATACTGTGACCAAAATTATCTAATTATCCATCAGTTGCTGATTAGATAAAGGCAGATCTGAATTTGAGTTTGAGGTTGATTTTAAGAAAGCGTAGGGGTTAAATGATAGGAGAAGCCTGGCATATATGTCTCACGTTTCAATAGAAGATCTAATTACGATAATTTGATGACAAAATATGAGCTATCAATCAATCATAATAATAAAGATCAATAAGATCACAAAAGGAGTTAATGTTTTCAATCTGTGGTCAGTTGAAGTACAGCATGTCACGCTCCTTTGAGAGATGTGGTCTTTTTACCAGGTGATTCATGTTTATAAGGGAATCATTACTCTTAGTGTACCAGGCATCTAGTGTGAATTTTCCTTAGTCTTATATTGATGGTTGGCTGCTTTGACGACCTTGAAGATAAACTTTTCATGCTTAAAATAAGTTTGGTCTGCAGTGTGATAATAAATCTTATTTATCACTGGTCTGTGGGAGTAGAAGAAGACGTCATGCACGGTGGACATTTTTCCACCGATACACGGATCTTCACAACAGACGGGTGAATCAATTACAGTGCTCAACAGTGCACATCCTCAAGAGCCATAATCAAGATAAATCGTGGTTTTGTAGCTAGTGCCTCTAGACAGAGGTCAAATATCTCTCGGCTCACAACTCCGTGACTCCATGGTTTGGAGTTAGTGTCATCTGGATCTCAAATGGTTTTTGTGGGAAGATATTCTGGTACATGGCTTTATTAGAAGCTCCAATTCTCTATGTCAGGTGGAAGTCTAGTTCTGTGACCTTAGAAATGTATTTGGGGACTGAGAGAGAAGTATTGATTTGCAGAATTGGGAATTATCAGCTCTAATAATCCTGCACCTTTGAGAATTTTCATGGAGGAGGCAATTCAATAAGAAAAAATAACTATGACTCCAGAGGGTCAGTTTTTCTCTGTCCGATGATGTCATATAGTTTATGTCACCCATGATGAGGTGAAATTAGAACATTTATAAGAGCAGGAAGGAAGCCTGAAGTAATTCACAGTCTAAATAACATGCACTAGAGACACTCTCTTCAGGTTTCATGTCAATTAGAAATCCTTGAGGAAGCAGTTGGAGAAACAATGATGGTAACATACTATGGTTAAACCATAGCATGATATTTATGCATTTTTTTAAATTAATTTAGTTAGCATTTAAGCACTTTAAACAATAGCAACTTTAAAACAGGGTTATGATAGTTAATTAAATAGTTCATTTGTTTTCAATTACCATGATTTTCACTATCATAGTTGGTTTTGGTTTAGTTTTATTTTCTATTTTATTTAATTTTAAAATGTTAACAAATTTTAGATGTTAAAAAAGTTTTGTAGTTTATTTTATTTATTTCATTTCAGTAGCCTATACTTTATACAGAAAAAAGATATAAATATATATCTATTAAATAAATTAATTCTATTATTTATGTAATAATGACCATTAAATTAACATCGTATTTGGGAATTAATCACATGAAAGCCACCACAAAGTCGTAATTACAAGTCTTAACCGTCCGTGGCTTGTGTACTGCAAACACATATGAGCTTCATCACTGTGTCTGTTATGTGACCTACAATAATGTACAGTATTTGAAAAATAATATTTTTTTTTAAATCTTGTCATCATATTTTGTACCAAATACACAAAATAATGATCTTTAAAAAAGCATCATATGACCACTTTAAAATAGAAAACTGTTACTTCATACACGCACGCACACACACACACACACACACACACATACATACACGCACGCACACACACACACACACACACACACACATACATACACGCACGCACACACACACACACACACACACATACATGCACGCACGCACACACACACACACACATATATATAGTTTTGCTAATGATATATTTTTAAAAGTCAACTGCAATGAAGTACAGTGACTCTCTTTCAATACAGACCCAATAAGATTTCAAAGTCTTATTCTGGGATTCATTAATCATTTGTAAAATATTCTGCGGTAAATGCTATGTTCAGTAAGAGGAATAATTTATGAATGTTGTACAGGAAAGAACCACATTAGTGTATAACACTGACATGCTAAAAATGATCCTTTCGAGTGTACATCCTTACCCACAGCCTTCAGTGAGGCGTATTTGTTGAGCTCTTTCGCCGATTGCTGTTGCTCATAGACATGGGACAGCTGGCTGAGGGTTGGATACGGGTGCGTTTGCATCATGTTGTTTATCTGGCCGCCTTCTGCAAACAAAATAAAATATTGTTAAAGGGTTGCATCATTATTTTGTCTTAATTTACAGCATTTCCTTAGTCATCCCTGATAATATGTCTTGTTTACTGCTGACGTATGTCACTTGTGATTCAGTTGCAACTAATAATAAAAGAGAAACAGACACCTAAAGGCTCTAAAACTTTCTCTACATACAGTAGGTCGCAGGCAGATAAAAAAAGAATCAGACTGAATGGATCTGATAATGAGCTGTTTGATATGTATGTGCGGTTAGTGTCACAACCCGGTCCAATCTGCCTCCTCTGATGTGACAGTCTAATAAGAATAAGCAATAGTATGCATATACAACTGGTCCCATTGATTTCCTCCCTTGACTTCCTCTGGTTCATAGAGATGAATTGTCAGTGGTGAGTGACGATCAAAGAGGTGTAACCTGCGTGGCAGAGCTGTCAGCGCAGAGCTCCTGTTGTGACTAATTAATCACTTAGCCCTGCAGCAGGGTTGCTGACACACGTCTGTACTGAGCCGCGTGTAGTGAGTCATACCACAGCAGACATCGCACAGATTACTGCTCAACAGAGCTTCAGAAAAACACTAGAGACTACTGTACACACATTAGCACTTAGTACACTTGTTTTCTCTAATGTTTTCATCAAATAACAACAGATTATTTCTCTCTGTTTTGCTAAAGAGCGTGGAAAATATTGTTTATTTGTTAATAGTACATCATTATTTTCTGTTATGTAATGTGAAAAATTGGATGACTCAGGGAAACAGATAGTGAACGCTTTGAGTGCACAGACTCGTACTGTGCAAACTTCACATGAATGTCTGGACTTATGTACACTGTTATTTAAAAGTTTGGGCTCAGTAATTCTTTTTGTTTTTAATACAATTTATATTTTTATTCAGAAGGGGTGAATTTATTTGCTTAAAAACTGTCAGGGATTTCAAAATGTTACAGATAAATGTTCTTTTGAACTTTCTATTCATTGAAGAATCCTGAAAAAAAGATTATCAAGGGTTCTACAAAAATATATTAAGCAGAATAATAGTTTTCAACATATTAATAAAAAGCAAACAAGGATAATATTGGACTGATTTCTGAAGGATCACGTGACACTGAAGACTTGAGTAGTAGCTTCTGAATATTCAGGTTTTTATTCAACACAGGAATAAATAAAAATGTTAAATAAATTACAAAAGAAAACATTTATTTTAAACTGATATTTCACAGTATCACTGTATTTACTGTATTAAAGAAATTTTGCCTTGGTGAACATAAGACAATTCTTTTAAAAACATGAAAAAAGCATTACAGAGCCTACACCTTGAATCGTTGGGTTCACGGGTGATTCTTCAATTAGAGGAAATTTTGTGCCCTTAAAATGATTTAAAATTGTATTTTACTCTAATTTCAAAAGTCAGATAGCTTTGAAATATTTTAGTCTGTCTCTTTAATTACATTTTCTGAGTTTTTTTTTTTTTTTTTGGTTAGTGTGTAATTGGCAGATATTCACTGTATTATTAAAAAAGTATATTTTTAATTAATTTATGTGTAACACACACACACACACACACACACACACACACACACACACACATATATATATATATATATATATATATAGCCAGTGTGTGTGCATGTTTTGTCCAAGTCTTAATAAAACACTTTGACTATTAATATCCGATAAATATTTAATCTCTAACAGGCAAAGGGCAAATAGGACATTATTAAGTGGGGGCTGAGTCTCCTTCTCCAAGTCCACAGAACTGTGACCTCTTCTGTGACCTCTGACAAAGTGTAAGTGGCAAGATGAGCACATAATAACTGTGTGAGTGTGAGCCATAACAAACCAAGAATATGTTTCAAGTTTGCCAAGGTCAAAAAATGTAATAAACTTCAAGAAGCCAGAAGAAGCTCATATAAAATAATAAAAAAGACATAAACACCTCTTTTTTGAAGAACATTTGTTGTTTTTTTGGGCCAAAACTTTCCTGTTAACCATCCATGCTGTTCATTTTGTACACCACAGACTTTTCGGCCTACTCTTTTGAAAATTTGACAGAAGTAGCAGATAAGTGGGAGTGATCCCATGCCTGGTTCTATTCAATTTCCTGGGTATCTTAGTGTTTGTTTTGTTTTGTGTAAGAAGCTGACTCATCTCCACTGGGAGAACTTCCTCCCAAGTGTTTGGTTGCAAATTGCCTTTACACCATCTTCTCCTTGTGCTATCGCTCTCGTCATGGCAACACAAGCATTTGTGCACTGTTTGCGGTGCATGCAACCACCCACGTGCTAAGCAAGCTCAGTGTTCACAACTGATGGACCTTCGGTGTTTGTTCTCATGTTGTGAAATCTCCACTAGCCTGCCAAACAAGGAAACATTATCATTCATTAATTAGCAATTGTTATCTGTCACTGAAGAGAAAGATGGTTTTGTTGGGGTCACATCCAACTTGTGATCTGCTGTGATGGATCGGGTTTTATTAAAGACATGTAAACGGCCCACAGTGGATGATCCCTGGGCAATTGTTGAAATTTAGCTTAAGTGGTCTCAGCCTTCATGAGCATGAGCTCAGAGGAACTTTTCTTTCTTGAAGTCTGAGAGGTTTTAGAGTATGAATCTTGCTTACAGTATGACGATATATCAGTCAGTGTTTATGGGAGTATGTGTTTGTATTTCTGTGACATCACTAACAGCTGTGTGTGGGGAGCTGTGTGATGTCACTTATATATCCAGGTCTGCTTTGACTAGATGGAAGCGGATGCGAGTGTAAAGTTTCGACCTACGGAAAAGATTCAGTGAAATGACAGCTTACAGCGGTTGCTGTTTTCACCAAATGTGAAGAGCGATAACAGAATTTGAAGAGTGGTGACGGCTGAGTTTGTCACAGTTTCTAAGGGAGGTAATGAGTTAAAAGAATGAAAAATAGTCTATGAAAACTTGCCTGCTATATTTATATTGGAAATGTATACATGTATGTAATGCGTGTGTATCAGGACCCAACAATAAGAATAGTGCACTGACCCTGGAGAGTATTTATGAATTTATCATTACATTTTGTCTTTTTTATTAATTAATTTTTTAATTAATAATGAGAATTTAAGTAATCTCTCTTTTTTTTTTTTTTGCAGATTCTACTACATACATGTTGTAGAATCTGCAAAATGTTAATAATTTTAACAGTGTAACAGATGTTAACATAAGCTCACAAACGCAAAATGATATAGCTGAATGACCCCATTCAAAAGTTACCCATCTGTTACCTGGATGAACTGTTTTGTTACACTACCAGCTTTTCTTCAGAAAATCTTCCAGAAAATCTTCTTTGATTGTCCAGCATCTTCTGCATATTTGAACACTTTCCAGCAGAAACAGTTAGATTTTAAAAATCTTTTCACACAATTATTGGACACAGCTATTACAAAAATGTGCAAACATTTACTGATGCTCAAGAATGCAACACAGTGCATAAAGGGGTGAAAACTATTGAAATTGCAATTTTTTTTGTAGAAATGTCATTACGACTGCATTTCAGAAGTTAAATACGATAGACACATGTTTCAGACAAATTAAGTAAAAAAAAGTCCCCGGCCTTTAATACATCATGTTGCTTTCTTGAGCATTAGTGAATGTTTGCACCTTTTGTTAACAATAGATGTGTACAATCAAACAGTTTTTGAACTTTTGAATTGGTTCATTTGTATAAATTTAGTTGTTATTTTGTCTTGTGGACTATATGTAAACATCTGTTACATGAAATACAGCGCAGTGCTAAATAAAAAAACAAGATATTTTTCAATTTCTTTTATTTTCTTAAAATTATTAACACTTTGCAGATTCTGCAAGGTGTATGCAAACTTACTGTATGACCACAACTATACTCTGTTTATGTGGCAGTGGCACATTACATTTCATTTATTTTGTGATTTTACCGACTTGATTAACTTGACCAGTATTATTTGGCACTATTAATAACACCCATTCAAACAGACAGATAGCAGCAGCGGATGAATAGAAGTATAAGCTGCTCAGAAGAAGTAAGGTCACAATTCATTGTAACTGTAAGAAGAGGGCACAATCCTGTGAAACAGCTGCGGATGAGCGATAGAAAAGTGTGTATGAAAGCTGTTTGCTTCTATCAGGATCCACTATTGTGCTCTAAATGGGCTAGTTTGAGGAAGGCAGAACGTTTTCTTTCTTGAAAAATGAAGTCAAAGTGCACTTGATCATAAAGGTTAGCTTTAAGTGTTCGACCTCTTGCCTTCTGTGTACAGCTACTTCACACTGCATGACACATGACAAGAGGAGAATGATAATGTTTGGAATAACTGAGATTGTTTTAAATTAAATGTTTATTCAGTGATGTGTCTATATTTACCAAGGCTGCATTTGATGAGGAAAAAAACAGCATTACTGTAATAATTGAACAATAACTGAGCACCATATCTCCATATTAGAATGGTTTCTGAAGGATCATGTGACATTGAAGACTGGAGTAATGACTGCTGACCATTCAGCTTAGCCATCACAAGGATAAATGACACCTTTTGTTAAAAGAGAAAACTATTATTTTTAATTGGAATAATATTTCACAATATTGCTGTTTTTACATTTTGTTCAAATAAATGCAGCCTTGGTGAGCACAAAAGACGTCTTTAAAAAAATCTTAATTATTCCAAACCGCAGTGAATACACTGGCAAATGGACAATGGGTAAACGCTGATAAAAAGAGATCCGTTTTTTCACAAAGGGCAAGATGACAATACAGTATACAGTGTAAACCATGTTTAATATCCATAAATGTGCCAACACTTTGAGAGAGTGTGAGATTGGACTGCTTGGTGTTATAAACACTGATGTCCTCATTATCCACTCCATATGTTTATTTGTTCACTATTCCTCATTAGACATGCAGGATGCTGCCTCTCATAAGAGAGCGCCACAGAAATCCACATAAAGTCATTACCAACAATCTACAAAATGTCACTGTGTTGTTGCGTTTCAAACTGTTTTAGTCAAAGAGAAGATGAAGCACAATATATTTCAGATCCATCGAGCTGATGTGAGAAAGAGTATGAATTAAAAATAAGAAACAGGCAGGCACTCAAAATGAGTACATGAAGCATCTGAAAATCTGATTTTGAAAGTTACTTATGGGGTTCAACAATAAGGATTTTTTTTTAGTTCAGATTTTTACCTGCAAACCTATCGCAAAAAAAAAGAAAAAGAAATATTTGTAAATAAATATATAAAAGTACATATATAAATATGCAACTCTGTCAGTTACACATGTATAAATAAACTTTTGGAAGAAAATGATGCTAGTTGTTACAGATTTATCATATTCAATCCATTTTAAATAATGCTCCCACAATATGTATTGTTTAGCCTTGACATAACTGCTTACACACTGATATGATGGATTAAATAACAAATTACAAATTGACATTAGCGGAAACATTAGAAAGTGGGAAATACAAGTCATTCTTATTCTGTGAAAATAATTCAGATTTACAATCCCGATTCCAAAAAAGTTGGGACACTTTACAAATTGTGAATAAAAACAGAATGCAATGATGTGGAAGTTTCAAATTTCAATATTTTATTCAGAATGCAACATAGATGACATATCAAATGTTTAAACTGAGAAAATGTATCATTTTAAGGGAAAAATAAGTTGGCATCAACACATCTCAAAAAAGTTTGGACAAGGCCATGTTTACCACTGTGTGGCATCCCCTCTTCTTTTTATAACAGTCTGCAAACGTCTGGGGACTGAGGAGAGATGTTACTCAAGTTTAGGAATAGGAATATTGCCCCATTCTTGTCTAAGACAGGCTTCTAGTTGCTCAACTGTCTTGTTGCTTCTTCCTCTTTATGATTTGCCAAATGTTTTCTATGGGTGAAAGATCTGGACCGCAGGCTGGCCATTTCAGTACCCGGATCCTCCTTCTACCCAGCCATGATGTTGTAATTATATAATAATAATGCAGTATGTGGTCTGGCATTGTCATGTTGGAAAGATCTTCCCTGAAAGAGACAACGTCTGGATGGGAGCATATGTTGTTCTAGAAAGCTGGATATATAGTAACTTTCAGCATTGATGGTGCCTTTCCAGATGTGTAAGCTGCCAATGCCACACGCATGCAACCCTATACCATCAGTTTATCACTTTGCCACAATCCATTTTAAATGAGCCTTGGCCCAGAGAAATTGTCTGCGCTTCTGGATCATGTTTAGATATGGCTTATTTTTTTTAACTATAGAGTTTTAGCCGGCAACGGTGAATGGCACAGTGGATTGTGCTCACCAACAATGTTTTCTGGAAGTATTCCTGAGCCCATGTTGTGATTTCCATTACATTAGCATTCCTTTATGTGATGCAGTGTCGTCTAAGGGCCCGAAGATTATGGGCATCCAGTATGGTTTTCTGGTCTTGACCCTTGTGCACAGAGATTGTTTCAGATTCTGTGAATCTTTGGGTGGTATTATGCACTGTAGATGATAATAACTTCAAATTCTTTGCAATTGTTCTCTGAGAAAA
Source organism: Carassius auratus (assembly GCF_003368295.1). NCBI lineage: Eukaryota > Metazoa > Chordata > Actinopteri > Cypriniformes > Cyprinidae > Carassius > Carassius auratus. Next base: position 7,209,192 of record NC_039279.1, on the reverse strand, counting down.
CACCTTTCTGATATTGCTCCAGTATTTTTCACCACAGCATTGGGGGAATTGGTGATCCTCTACCCATCTTGACTTCTGAGAGACACTGCCACTGTGAGAGTCTCTTTTAATACCCAATCATGTTGTCAATTGACCTAATAAGTTGCAAATTGGTCCTCAAGCTCTTCCTTATATGTAAATTTAACTTTTCCAGCCTCTAATTGCTACCTGTCCCAACTTTCTTGGAATTTGTAGCTCTCATGAAATATTTGGCATGACATTTTAAAATGTCTCACTTTCAGCATTTGATATGTTATCTATATTCTATTGTAAATAAAATATACGTTTATGAGATTTGTAAATAATTCCATTCCTTTTTTACTTTATCAGGTTTGTATTGAAATTAAAACAAAAGAAAAAAACAACAACTCATACTCAACTTATTTGAGACAGAAAAAGTGATCCAAAATTAGGGCATCTAATCCGTTAAATGAATATATGCCCCCATAAACATCTATCTAGATTTCTGATGGATACTATGAGTGAAACAACATTGGATTTTGTCTTTACATATGTTCAAGGCCATGTAATGGATGTAGGTTCTGAAAGTAATCTATAACAGGTTCGAAATACGACTCCACATATTATGTAAGGTAAGATCCAGGCACTGCCTGAACAGTCTAAATGCTCCACTGAATTTAATACAGAACCAGCCAAATATCATTCAGCTAACTAAATCCCCTTGAAAAGCACCAGTCCTTTTCCTTAAGAATGCAAAGGTTTGCAGAACATCGCTCACCTCACCCTGTCTCGTTCCAGCACCCTAGTTAATACTTTATTGGCCTGAAAAAGAGGCTTTTATTAGATGTAGCACCTTAAGTTATGCATGGGTGTTTTTCTTCACATATCTGGGTCAGCAGCCTCTTGTGTGTCTAAAACAGCAGATAAACACTTCCAGACTTTACACCGCTGGACAGTGCCATTGTAATAGGCCTGTGGATATTAAAGAAAATGATTACGCTTTCGTTTGACAGCTTCTACTATGCAATTTCTCATGAGAAAAGTAAAAATTGCTCTGCTCTCCAGGAATCACTTGCATTAAGAGGATAGCCATTAACTGAATAAGACAGCAGATTTGTTGTATATGTGCCCTAATGTATGTTCACTGCAGCTGCTAATGCATAAAATGTCACTAGTTTGATTGGAGAGATCAGTCCATGTTAGACGGATGATGGATGGACTTGATCGCCATTCCACCTTTGATTTGGGGTTTTGTAATAAAGGCAATGTGAATTAAACAAACATTGGTAATTGGAGATCTATCTGTCTGTCTATCTATCTATCTGGCTCTGTCTGTCTGTCTATCTATCTATCTATCTATCTATCTATCTATCTATCTATCTATCTATCTATCTATCTATCTATCTATCTATCTATCTATCTATCTATCTATCTATCTATCTATCTATCTATCTATCTATCTATCTATCTATGTGTTTCTAGACTCTCATTTTACTGGGGAGCAGACAGGGCCGTATTAACCATTGGCCAAGGCAGGGCCTGAGCAAGGAGGGGCCCATGATTCGCTGTGGAGTAGATTGACTGGTTTGTCAATCAGCAAAGCCACCACGCCCCCCCCCCCCCCACCCCAACTTATTAGCACTGTTATATTAAGTAAATTTCATGCATTACCATTTGGAATTTAAATGTAAAGTTTGAATTGCGTTTACCAATCAAATGCATTTATTCTATATTTAACTTTTGAACTATATGTGCACGTAAATATCAGTTGATCGCTGCCCAGCATGTCTGCATTTACCTCTCTTCACTTCATTCTGCATTAATCTGTAAATGGTTGCACAAAGAACAATATTCGATAAGTAAAAATGACAAAAATTCTTAGATAGAGGAGCTCAAAAAAATGAAAACTTAAATACAAATAACAGAAAAAACATGACTTAGTAAATTCCCCAGCTATCAGGTTATTTTACTAAAGCTGATGATGTAGTGGAAGTTGTTTGATCATTATTGTGATGGGGGGGCCCTGCAGTAATCATAGCCCTGGGTTCCAGCGTGGTCTTAATGTGGCCCCAATTGTGTCCATTTTAAATGCTGTTTTGGAAACAAATAATCTTTACCTGCAGCACAGAGTCGTCCACAAGCTGCAAATTCAATACATTTCATAAACCTTCATCTGGAAGCTTTTTAAATGTTTTCAAAAACTTTCAAACAAGCTTTTGTCAAGTCATGCTTTTGCTTTTGTCAAGCATTCAAAGCTCTCATGGAATTATTTATATGAATCTATTAGAATTTTAGTTAATTTTAATTGCTTTTCTTTACATTCAAATTTTAATGGCTATTCTGCATGCTGATCAGTTCAGGAAATCGAAATTGAGGCAGAACAGAAGAGAAGGCAGAAAAGGCAGAATGTACAGAAATATCTCTTTTAATGAAACTTACTCTGCCAACTGTGGGTAGTAATAGCTTACATTAATATCATCAGGCAAATAGTGCAGAATATTGTGAATAAGATGCAATCTTATGCCTAATTTACATAGAAAGCGGGTGTTTTTTTCTGCTGAATAGAATGACAGGTTTTCAATTTAAATACTGAAACCGCAGCACTATTTATTGGTGCAAGAGTATTTAATGGTTGGTTAAACTCTTTTGCACTGAAATAACGTAAGTGATGCAAAAGTGAGGCAACAGTGACTTCGCCCCAGGATCTTGTTGACATTGCTAGACCCGAGTGAAAATCACAAAAATATTTTGAGATTTTTGCAGGTGGCGGAAAACATGTTTGCATCTGCTTTACTATCCGTCTGTCAATCAAACCTATGCCATCTGTTTAATACCCCCATTTATTACTATTAATATATTTCCTATGATTTATCTTTGTGTCATTTCTAACCATCCGCTGCATCTGTGTCTGCATCTGTCTGAAAATCCCCAGACTCCTCAGAGTGTTTTGAGGTTAAATATGTCAAGGTTATCACAAAGCACATAGACTGAGAACAAGTCAACAATGTGACTATAAGATACCTTTGCAGTTTCTCATTAAAGATGCAGGAGGGTATTTCAGGAGCTGCACATCCCTCTGGGATGGAATCGGCAGAAGGGCATCTGAGTTTGCAAGTGATATCTTCTGCAAATCAGAGAGGACTATTCTCTGCGTGTCCCCCTCTTGCTCTTGACATTAGCAAAATGCAGCCATGGCAGGAAGAGGGAAGCACTGTGATTGCCAGATGTCAAGTATCATCACCCGTGAGGCACTCATCGCCCTCTCTGTGACACCATTGTTTTGAGGGTTTTGTTGTATGCTTTGGGTACGACTGAGCATGTGGACTGTGAGGTCATATGAGGCTACTGTTAATTAAGTCACACGTCTTTTGCATGACAATTTTAATGTGATGGGAAAAGCATGAATCTAGCAGAAATTATTCTGAAATGTAAAACAGCCAGCATGAAATAAATAACTGTATGTCGAATAATTAATAAGTTCTGTTAAGTATGTATTTTTTTTTTCAATGGTCTGGGGTAAAATCTGCACTAAGAGTAAATATAGTCAATTGTTTCTGTAAGGTAATATTTCTAACTGTTAAATCCCGCAGTCATTCAACTTTTTCCATTAAAACAAATTTTTGATAATCAAAATTATATATTTAAATATATTTCCCATGAAAATGTTTTTTTCATGCCTTAACATTTTACACACTTTTAATTGAAGTAGTAAACACTACATAATGGCAAACGACAATATTGGATTAATTCAGCCAGATGTGTTTAAACCAGAAAATGTTTCTGAAGAAGAGGAAGAGTGAATTATACAGGGTCGTCTACAAGTTGATGTATCAGAGTGTTAAGGCATTTTATGTATCGCTCTCTACAACGTTGGTGTCCCGATCTCTAGCTGGGGTGCCCATGAGCTGGCTAGAGGGCACCCCATCCTGTACCCTTTAGCACTCACCCAGGACTCCATTTCCCATAATCCTCTGCCTGGACACATCATCAATTGCAATCACCTGTTGTTCATCAGATCTCATCATCAGTTTACAGCTGTCTCACATTAGAAAGACTTTAAAACTAGCACACACACTCTCTGACTTGACAGGTGATTGAATGTTTAACCTCCCGTGTCTTGGCTTCTGTGTTTCCTGGTTTTTGTGTTTGATAACTGGACTGATACCATGTTTTTGATTTATTGCTGCCTGCCCTGACCATTGTCTGTTTTGTAGATAACTATTTTGCTTGTGCCATGTATGTTATTATTTGCTGGTTTTTGACCATGCCTGTTATGACTACACTCTATGAAATAAAGCCTTGCTTTTGGATCCCCAACTCCATTGTCTCGACTCCCTACATTACAGAATCACTAGCCATACCTGGATCCAGCAGCTTTTTTAGCATTCCAGGGCAATCATGGACCCAGTGAATCAACTACTGCACCTTCATTAAAGGAACCTATGCATTGAGGAATAAGTCCATCTATTTTGTGAGTTCTCTTACTGAGTGCCGTTTTATGATGAGATTTTGTTTAAGGACTTGTTCCGTTTTGGACTCAATGAGCCAATGGGGGACCTAGAGGGGACTTTAATGGTAGTTTGAAGGACATCATGGATTTTGCACTCTTGTTAGTTGGTTCCCCTTTTACTGTGGGAGAAGCAGAGTCTCTGCCCAAAATGGCTGCCAATCCACAATCTTTTTTTTAAATGATTGCCAATCCAGAGACGTTTTGCAAGATGGCTGCCATTCCTGCATCTAGTCACATCATGGATGCCATTTCACAGTCTTGTCACGTCACAGCTTATCATCAAGAGCCTCATCACATCTTAGCTGATCGTCCAGAGCATCATCAAGTCTTAGCTGATTGTCCAGAGCCTTGTCACGTATTAGCTAATCTTAATGAGTCTTGTCATATCTTAGCTGATCTCCCAGAGTCTCGTCACGTCTCATCTGTCTCCCAGAGCCTCGTCACATCTCAACTGATCTTCCAGAGCCTCAACATGTCTCAGCTGATCTTCCAAAAACCTCAACATGTCTCAGCTGATCTTCCAGAGTCTCTCCACATCTCAACTGATCTTCCAGAGCCTGCTCACATCAGTTGTGCCAAGTCAAAACCTGCTCATGTCAAGCCTGCCAAGCCAGAGCCTCCGGCCTTTAGGAATGTCAGACCACAGTCTTTAGCCATCACGGATGCTACTCCAGTGTTCCAGAGCATCATGAATGTTGCATTTGAAGAAACAAAGTAAATCTCAAGATATTCGAGGCTGGCATCCAGCATGGAGGACCCTCAGTTTGTGTTGGTGCAAGTTGCTGGTATTCCAAAGATCTCTACGCTCAAGAGCCATACAGACTCTTCGTTCTGGAGCCATACAGACTCTTCGTTCTGGAGCCACACAGTTTCTACACTCTCCAGCCTGCCGGCCGCTATTCACCCCATTTTCCCAGGCACAGCACCATTAGTTTTGGAGATGGCTACAGCCATTCTCAGTGTTTGGGCTGCACATACCACTGTGGTTTCCCCACAGGTGGCAGCCTCCACTGCAGAACCTCCTGAGGTGGTGGCGCCCACTCTACTCCGGAAATCTGTGTTCTTTCCAGCCCTTGACCTTAGTCTAGTGAGGCGTTTAGCTCCTGAGCACAGTACAAAGATGACTTTAGTCCCAGAGTCTGCCCCAGAGTTAACTCCAGTCCTTGAATCTGTCCCAGAGTCCGCTTCTGTTCCCCCCAAGATGGCAACTTCCATTGCAGAACCTCCTCTGATAACAGCAGGACCCTTTACCGAGCTCACGGTGCTCCCAGTCACCACTGTTTCTACCACGGAGGCTAGTATCAAACTCTTCCTGTTATCTGAAGCCTCTGTTTTGGATGTGAGTGCCGTCTCTGAATTCTCCGTGTTTGTTGTAGTTCCTATTGCTACTGCTGTAGAACCTGCAGAGGTGGCGGCATCTGCTCCAGAACCTACAGAGGTGTTAGTGGTATCCACTTATCAGCTCTCTGCCTGTCCTGTCACGGCTATGGAGGCTGTCTATGAACTCTCAGTCTGTTCTGTCATGACCAAGGAGGTCGTCTTTGAACTCTTTGCTTGTCCTTTCCTGGTCAAAGGGGCTGCCCCTGAACTCTCTGCTCGCCCTGTTATGGCCAAAGGTGCTGTTTGTAAATCTTTCTCTCTAAATTCTGCTGTAGTATATGATTTTGAACGGTCTGTCTTGCCAGTTTGAGTGGATGAGTCTAATTATGAATTGTCTGCACTTCCTTTTTTCCCTAATGAATAAAATTATGGACTGTCTGCCTGTCCAGTTCTCCCATATGTGTCTGATTTTGAACTGTTTGTCTGTACCACTTCAGTCAATGCATCTATGTTTAGACCTTTTTTCTGTCTAGTAAATGCCAAGGAGGGCATCAATTTACTTGTAATACTGTCTGTCATGGCCAAGGAGACTACTGATAAACTCTATGTCTTCTACCTTGGTCTTTGGGGCCATAAGTAGACTGGTTGTTTCCTATGTTTCAGTTCCTCTGAGGTCTCAGTCTCAGTCCTGGTATCCTCATTTATATGCTCGGGTGGTCTTCTGCTTCATTTGCTCTGTTGTGATATTCTCTAGCTCCGTTCTGGTGGTCTCCTAATCCGCAGTCTCTGCTCTGGCTCCCTGCTTTGCCTTTGCTCCGAGTTCCACCTTGGCTCTCTGCTCCACAGGCCCCTCCTTGGCTTCCTGCCTCGGCGGCTGGGCCTCAGTCACCCATTTCCTCAGTTCCTCATGAACCTGGCCCTCCATCTCTCCCCCTGTTCTGCCTCTGCTCCACCTCCCTCCTGGACTATGGTTTGTTAAGGAGTGTCTGGAAGCAACCCCTTTTTAGGGGGGAGTGGGGGTGCTCTGTCACAATCTCTAGCTAGAGCACACCACATCCTGCACACTTTACCACTAATCCCAGACTCCATGTCCAATAATCCTTTGTTCCTGTTGTTCATCAGATCTCATCATCAGTTTACAGCTGTTTCACATTAGAAGGACTTTAAAAGTTGCACACACACACTGATGTTGCTGGTGATTGAATGTTTAGCCTCCCACTGTCTTGCCTTCTATGTTGTTCCCGTTTGCAGACATCTACCTTCTAAAAATTAACATCCTTAGAAATGCTTTGTTCAAGATATGAATATAAAATATACAGGTGATCATCATTTAATGAGTCTGTTGCATCATAAAGTTTGAAAACCTTGAGCGTATTTACACCTAGCATTTTTACTCATTGGATAGAATGTATAAATGCCCTGCAAGACATTTGAGATAAATAATAAACTGATCACTCGATCTGCCTCAGGAGCTTGTTCAATCTGCATAGCTAAATGTTAACTCCTTCCAAGTGGAAGTATGTCCGCAATTGGGAGGTTGCCGGCTGTGCAGTCCACACACGGATGGAGCATTTTATTCATGTAAAATATATTGTTGAGATCACATATTCACAAAATCCAAAGTGCCTCTTCCAGACCTCCTCTCTTGTTCTCTATTTATCTGCCATTATTTTCCAATTGAAGGATCATTCCAGAAGGGGTGACAGCAGCAGTATTGGAGAAACGGTGCTGCAAGGCAATGGATCTCGTGCCATTAAATGAAAAAAAAAAAAAAACTGATGCCAAGGCATGCTGTTCTTCCAAGGGTGAAAAATCCTTGTAAAAGGTAATCTCATATGGAACCTCAATAAGCCTTTGAGCAAAGTCTGAAGCTCTCTTGCCAGTGGAGAACATGAGGACATGAAAGTTCAAGAGATGAGAAGCGGATTATCATATATCACAGCAGGATTACAGTGAAACATTTGTGCTGTCAGAAACAGCTTTACAAAATAATTGTTATTTGTTTATATTGAAGAAAATGATATGTGGATATGCCATGGTATGTTGTGTACATGAACAACATGTAGCTTTATTAACTTCATTGTTCGTTAATGAACAATGATTAATGTATCATTAATGTTACCGTGATAATGAAAGCTGGCTGTCCACTTAATGCTGAAGTTGAACAGACAGAGGATAGAAATGATTCCCGTTTCTGTCATGTCTAATGATAAACAGTCTGGAGTTGCTAAGTGTTCTGCAGAAAATACATTAATCTGTCATTTCCCCATGCTGCTACGTGCTACATTAAATAAATTATGCATATTTTTTCGGGCAGTGGTGTGTGGATCTAAGCATTGGGGGTTGTGTGTTTTTGTGCTAGCATGAGCGTGTCCAACATGCCAACAGATCTAATCCGTCATGTAGGCAAAGGAGATCCACAAGGAATTATTCAAATCAATGTATACACGAATGGCATGTATAGGTGACAAAGGCACTGTGGGATTGATGCCACTCAGTAGGCGCTAACAGGGGAAATCCCCTTCCAATGGTGCTCATTCTGCTGTCAACCCATGTGGGTTTTTGATTTAATTCAATTCTCTTTGGTGTCATTTCAGAATCTTCCATGTGTGTGTTATCTGTCTTGGACAGTGGCAGCTATCAGTTTGAAACAGGAGTGATTTTTTTTCTAGGCAGATGGACATCTCGGCAATGGCTATGGTGCAATAAAGTGAAAAACCAAAAGTGTTTCCTCCAGCTTCCCTGCTTTGCTTGATCAGCGAGTAGACCAATAGCATTCAGACAGCTTTCCTTCCAGTCCATCCGTCTTCACTTCTTTAAATCTGCCCTGCACAAAAGCCTTCAGGATCAGCAAATCAAATTCTTGAGCAGTTCATAAGCCACTAAGTAACTGATAAGTATGTGTGCATTCCTGTGCATTTATGCACCTGCGCACTCTTCAAAAATGGCACGCTCTAAAATGTATTGAATAAAATGTATATATATTTAAATAGAATGGAATATACAGTATAGATTGTACTGTTAGCTTGCTTATTGTGCCCAAAAGCATAATTTATTTAAGTCCATATGTCTTACTAACAAGAAACTATGCTTCTAACCACAGGTCAAGAGCTTTAGTTCCTACCATGTAAGTTTGCGAATGTTTGTTTGAATGATGGTTTTGAGAAACACTCAGCAAAAGCAAGAAATGTTAAAAAGATTCAGCTGTTAGAACATCTAGCAACCAATTAAGTTAACTGAAATCAGGTCTGTAACATGATTAGCTATAAAAAGCATGTCTTAGAGAGGCAGAGTCTCTCGGTAGTCAAGATGGGCAGAGGCTCTCCAATCTGTGAAAGAGTGTGTAAAAAATAATGTTCCTCAACATCAGATTGTCTACATCTACAGTGCATAACATCATCAAAAGATTCAGAGAAACTGGAGAAATCTCTGTGCATAAGGGACAAGGCCGAAGACCTTTGTTGGAACCATGCAAGCGAACCAAGTGTGAAAGCACCATAAAGCTCTATCGTGAAAAAGGAAGCCATATGTGAACATCCAGAAGCACCGTCATGTCCTGTGGGCCAAGTTTCATTTATAATGAACTGTTTCAAACTGTAAAGTGTTGGGAAAAGCTTGAAACCTATATCAGGCAAGATTGGGACCAAATTCCAACATCATCATTACAGAAACTCATAACCTCAAAGCACATCTTCAAACTGTTTTGAAAAGAATAGGAGATATACCATGGTAAACATAGCCCCAACACAACTGTTTTGAGAACTGTAGCAGGCATCAAATTTGAAAGAGCTCATTTTGTGCATAAAATTGTCACATTTTTCAGTTTAAACATTTGTTATCTATGTTCTATTGTGAATAAAATATTGGCTCATGTGACTTGAAATTCTTTAGTTTCCATTTCCATTGTAGTATTTTGAGCAATACTTTCCATTTAGACCATTGGTCTCAAACTCAATTCCTGGAGGGCCACAGCTCTGCACAGTTTTGCTCCAACAATAATCAAACACACCTGATCCAGCTAATCAAGGTCTTCAGGATTACTAGAGACTTCCAAGCAGGTGTGATTTGGAGCTGGTTGGAGCTAAACTCTGCAGAAATCCATGCTATCAGGAATTTCACAAGAGGGCAAAAGATTTCAAGTTGGTCAGGTTGGTTCCAGTCACGCATACGTTGCACTGTCCACCAGAACTTATTTCTGTGTAAGCTGTGCTACATACATCACTGTTAACAATAGACAATGGACCCTTTTTTGCCCATGAAATCTGGCTTGTATGTGACCACACCTTACTGTAGAGTGGTGAGCCAGTCAAAGATGCAATTCGATGCTTCTAGTTTAATCATAAAACCATTCAAGAGAGTCGTCATTCTGTAGAATGAATTTTCCTTTTCTTTTTTCTCTCGCAAAAAAAAAAAAAAAAAAAATTAACAAAAAAGAAAAAAAAAATTTTATCATACAAAAAATTCTTTTGATAACTAGGATTGGAGTATCAAAGGTGGTATTTCCTTGTGAAAATGGGCACCATGGTTCTGCATGTGAAGTAAAATAAGCATTGGCATCAAGTAGCAGACCTGTACGAGCCTTGTTTCAGTGACGCACATCAGATGGCCACATATCCCTCTTCCCCCAATGTGCTGGAAGAAATAAACTGCCAGCCTGTCTTCTAGGTGTGAAATGAGAGCCAATTCTCCTTGGTGGGGTTCTCAGAGCATGGGGAGATGATGCTGACCTGAATACAATCCCAATGGGGGGGTTTCTGCCATTGTAGCATGGCAGCAATGGTGGCTAGGGTAGCTGAGCCAACAGAAATATGCTGCTTGCCTCAAGGAGCATGAACTATGGCCCAATAAATCGGACAGGATGGTACCTCAGATTGGGGGGGGGGGTATTTTGCACATGCTCTGTTCTTACAAATAGTCAACGCTTGCATCAATCCAGAAAAAGAAGAAAAAGATTACAAAGATGAGGGGAAATGGCTTACAATGTAATTGTAAATTAAATAGTTAATTATATTATCAATTAATTTATTGTATTACCATTAGAAACACTGCAAAATAAAAAAACTACTGAAAAAAAAACATGAACACATTCGTGCATAGCAATTCATCATCATCATCAACTAATTTAATTTGCATTTACAAACAATTAAATATCAAGTGACAAATCTTTCTTTGAAATTGTTAATTTAAAAAATATCACTCAGACACAACAAAAATGTAAGTAAAACTACATCTAAAACTGTAAATTAATTCAAGCTAAATATTCATAAAAAAATAAATAATTGTGAAATAAAAGCTAATTAAAATATGAATAAAAAAATACAACAGCATATAAATTAAACTAAAAACACTGTCTCTGAGCAACAAAGTAGGGGGTGTTCCATTTTCAAATGAATCAGCATTTTAGAATGAATCAGCTGAATAAATTATTCACTGACTGGCTTATAAAGACAAATGCATGTCGCCATTAGTGGCATAATGTTGTAACCTGCAGAAAGAGCTACTGGGATTTGTTTAAAGATTTAGGATAAAAGAGAGAGTAGACTCTTCATGTGTTTTAAATGAATATTACACAAAGAGTTTGATATGATCTTGGAGAGTTATGCTGGCTCTGTTAACACTTCTGGTGGTGCCAAGAATAACGTGAACTTGTCAAATGAAAGTTTTAGCTTTGTTAAGACTTGAATAAAAGGTTTAGACTAGTCTAACAATTTAGTCATCCATTTTTTTTATTTAAAACTGACCATAATTATATATATTTATTTTTTTATTCAGTTATTAAATCATAGATTTGTCAAAGTTGAATCCAAAAATAGACTGATTACTTTTGTTGATTACTCCTTTGCTCACTGCTAGCTGGTCAAACTTGTATTTAAGACACAGTCTTAACATAGAGACTAAGTTTATGCAACTAGCCCTAGGATATGTGTGGCAGCTTTTTTAAAGGGCATTAGTGACATTCTCACACAACAATATTTAATAATAGCATTTCAAAGAGTGGACATATTATTTCATTATGAATCACCCTGTCATTTAAAAAATATTTCAGTATCATTTTTAGATATAAGCCTTTGGCTTTTAATAAAATAAAGTAGGAGTGAAGTTAAAAGTTTGAGATCTATTTGATGGCTTAACCGCTTGCATGCTTCTAGACATCAAATAATCTTTTTTTCTTCTTTTTTTTGCAATGAGAGAATCCTATTACAAAGACATGCTTGTACTAGCAATGACCCAGGACAATTTGCTGTAAATGGACTTATTGCTAGTAGTGCCAACGGCAAGAATAATCACATGGATGAAGAATGCAATAGGTGAGCAGAAACCATTCTGTTCTCTCCACTTTTTATTTGTTGTATTAAGTTAAAGTGAGATGGTCTATGCTCTCTGATCTTTACCAAGTCCATACAAAACATGCAGATGTGTCTTCTGCACCTGCATATTTGTAAACAGATCTAGTTTCAGGTGTTTGCGTAAGGCTTAAAATAAATATAGCATAATAGATTTCTGCTGTTTCTTTTGGGAACCCCCATTAAGGTAATTAGTTTTGGCTGTGGCATTGGAAAAAGCTCCACTTCATCTGCAAGGTTCAGTTGCTCAGTGCACTGTGGGAGGAAATGCTTTTGTTCTTTAATTCAGGTCACTGACATGCCGAATTTAACATCCTGTACTATACAACGAAATCACACTGGGTTTATGTTTTGATTATTTCATGCCATGACCAAAATAATTTACCATTCTGTATTTGATACTTCTTTTTCATTCAATTTTTTCTTAAAGCCACCAGTACTCTTGTAATGTCAAGCTGGAATGGTAATGCAACACAGTATTGTTTCTTCCACAATCTTGGATCACTGCGGGAAAAAAGGTCTAGTAATTTTGTACTTTCAGTGACTAGACAGACCTCTTTGATGGGATCATTCAGAACACGTTGGGTGAGCATCTGGAATATGAAGGGATAATAATGCAGAACACAGTTATGTCTTGATTGGTTTACGTGAAAAAATAATTTCCCAGAGAGTCCAGAGCATGGGCAAATCTGAATATGACAAGAATATAAAGTAAGGAATATATTATATATTTTCATCTTGTATGCCCTTAAATCTTTAAAACATTCTCAGTAACACATGTAAGAGTGATGGGGGGGGGGGGCAGTCGTGTAATATAACTAGCTTTACATATTGAAATAATAACAGCAGTTAACTTACAGCACATGCACTGTCATTCTGTTATATCAATGTTGAAAGAAAAAAAGTGTTTGAAGTTCTATTGTGTCACATAAAGCAGATTCGATCATTTCTGTTAACCGTTCTGTTGCCGTTCAAATGACAAGACATTTTATCTATAGTCTTAGGCTTTATTCTTTTAAATCTTGCTCTTAGGGCCGGTGTCTGTTCTCTTGATTTTGGTTCAAATCATTATCTCATACAGAGTAACTCAGAGGACTGTATATTAAATCATTGGGTTCAGAGGTTCAAAGCAGTCCACATAATTACATTCTGGTTTATGGATTAAAAGCCAGTACTGCAAGAATAATGATCATGATCTGTGAATAAAAGGTGAGCCGAAATGACTCTTTGAATGTCTTTTTATGTAATAGAGAACAGAACTGACATTATACTGATTTCATAGTTACATTTCTAAATCAAGCTTGTTAATGGTTGGTGCGATGTTCCGTATGTAACACTTGTCTGCATGTGATATAAAACTTTAGAAATATCATCCACATACTGCTAAAAATATTTCTTGTTTTATCTAATTCTCTCATTTTGAATGCATCTTTTCTTATTTTAAACCATTTAAGAGGTTACAGTGCAGGTGTAGAGCAGGTGGATAAATAAAAAATAAAGCAAAACCCCTCCAGACTCATATGAAAAGGCTCTTTCACAGCAGCACTGAGGTTCTTTATATCACTTTCAAGGCATGATTCTATTTGAAACTATAAAAAAGAGCACCAGAAAGGGCTGTACTACTGTTAAAGACGAAAAAACATCACAAATCCAGCACTTTTAGAACCATTTTCCTGAGATATGTCTTCATATTATTGCTCTTATTCTTTATTCATGGTAAAGAAATGTAGCATAATCTTAAGTCTAATGGAGATATCTACAAGATGCATGGCAGTGAAGAAAAAGTGACATTATCTTTGCAATTAGATGAAAGCGAAATTTCTCCAGCTACTGACTCACAGCGTCAGTGTCAACCAAAATGGATCCCTCTGAGGGAGGCTTTGATATTCTCACTGTATTTTGTGTTATTTCAACACAGATATATTTAGGGAGTTGATAACCATGGAGAGGGTGATGTAATCAGAATTGCAACAAATGAGAGTTTGAACATTTGTGAGCCATTCATTTCGAGCAGTTTTGAACAATACCTTACACACAACCGCAGCAGCAGCCCACGGCAGTGACCATAAATAGGCTTTTTTCACAACAGCATTGTGCTCTCAGCATCTCCTTTCTCTTACACATATCTGTTATATGCTAAGCATAGAAAAAGAAAATCAAAAAGGGGTGCAGAACCAGCAAAGTTTTGCACCACAAGCAAAACTTTGAATACTTAATATGTTATATGTATCATTTATAACTACATGTGTAATTCAATACACAAGTGCATTGTATTGAGTAGAGGATTTGGTATGATAAGCACTCGAGCCAAAAGAAAGCATGCTTTTAGACTGTTTTAGGGTATTTTCATAAGAGCATAAATGTTGTGAATAGTTTATGCTGTGTTCGTGGGAAAAGAGAAGATGTAGGCTACAATCAACTCACGCATGTTGTTTGCTCTCGCCTGCACAGTGTCATAATGCTGCGTGTGCATTCCGATGGCCTCCTCATGCTGACCCTGACGGGCGCCTTGCATGACGCTTGCAACAGCTCTGTTGAAGAACAAGCATGCATTAGATTAGAATTCCATGAAATTGCCTTGCATTGTGTAATCGGTCTGTATTTAGATGTCAAAGCACAGCTGAACGGCGTACAGTGATATAATGTCAGTAGACTGACATCTATTCATTCAGTGTTATAGTTGCCGCTGTCCAGAGTGCTGATTCAAAAAGAACAGGTTTTTCTGTGAGCCGCTCTTTCAGCAACCTTCACACTGTGGGCTGTGCGGCTCTCATCAGAGGTTTTGACCCACAGAATCAGTAGGAACAAGAGATTTCCACCTCCACAATTCAAGCTGAGTAACTAAAGGGTAAAACACTGACAAACGGAAGTTATGCAATATAATGTAATATCTAAAATGGTTAGTACAGTTTTTCTGGTTTACATGTGCAAGTTAACCGTGTTTTCATGTGGATCTCTCTTGAGATCTGTGATTCAAGAAAGCCTTTTAAAAGAGAGCTTGCATAACACAAATCCATGAATATAGAAAGCCTATTGAAGATCCAAGGGACTGTTTTTGCTCTAATTATGCATGAATATGCTTGGGCAGAATAGGCACAACAGTAAATGCAGAAAGAGCTTTAAAAACCAACACTTTTGGCTCAAAAGCCGCAGAAGATGGGGTTAGTGTGAAAATTCTTTGCCTGGATTTAAAAAAAATAATAATAATTATATACCCATTATTGGATGGTTTAAAAAAAATTCAGCCTAAGATGCCAGTGAGACCATTTTTGCTGTTTTTAAACTGTTTTTAATTACTGGACTATGGACACACATATGTACGCATATATCTTTCACTGTTGCTGTGCTGTTTTTTCAGCGCCTTCACTCTTTCTCTCCCTTGGTTTTCAGTATCAAAATTAAGTTAAAAAATAAAATCTTCAAAACAAAACGCATTTCTAAACACCTGGGTTCTCTCTCTTTTTTATGAACCATGAGTGAAACACCCAAGCGTTCACACACACTGGATCATTGCTGCCTTCAAAAACAAAGAGATGCACAATGGAATGCCATCTTCAGATGCGTTTTAAAAAGTTTAACTTCTTTTAACTTGACGGTGATTAATAAAATCGCAGATCTCATGGCACAAGATGGAACATCAAAGACATCCAAATAGCAAGCACACTTATTAATAACAAGAAAAAAGAAAAAACAAATAGCAAAGCACACTATTCTTATCAGAAGCATTTTGGGAAAATTCAAAAAGAAAATGAGGACTTCGTTAAGAAGCCAACATAGCTACTTACCGAGACATGCTCTCTCGGTGAGGTCTGTGAGCCTTTTCTAGTCCAAGTTTGGTAAATATCCCAACCAGTGCCATTATCGCCACTACTCCACATATTATATATACAATCAAGTTTGTTTTATCCTTGGTTGGATCGTGTCTAGGGTCAATTGTTTTCTTATATGGTGGCTGTCCTGTTAACCACACTGGTGTATCGTAATTTTTGCAGGTGCTTTGATCCAAACGAGAGTTTTTATAAGCGCAGCAAAATCTGAAGCCACAAGTGCCGCAGCAATATAAATAATTGCCAGTTCGGCAAACGAACGGCGGGTCCCACTGTCCCATCACATCATAGTAACCCCGACATTTTTCCTCAGTATGTGGAGGTTCAGAAACGCTCTCCTCATCCCGGGACCCATTGGATCCTGAGAGCATTATAAAGCCCTCGAGCTGCTGCTGCTGCGCCTCCCCGACCGCGCTGCACAACAGCACCACAACTTTGACCAAGAAGTATTCTAACAGCAAGACTGTCCATTTCATCCTGTAGTCTCCTGGAGGCTTCTTTTGGAGTACAAACTAAGACAGAGAAACGACTTGGTACTACCAGTGACAGAAGGAAATAAATCCACCCAAGTGAACAAAGCCATTCGTGGAGGTTTGCATTTTTTAAAAAAAGGTCAATTAAGACTGCAGATGTTTAGAAAGTCCACAGCTGTCGATCTCAATCCCAATTGTTCTGTTGATTCTCAAATACTTTTTTTTAGCGCTCTAAACCACTGCGCCAACTACCCTGAAGGCTGTCTTCGTTTGTGATGATGACAGGAGAGCTGAGACAGAACAGTGGAGCGCGCGCTGAGAGTGGGAGAGACAGCGCGTAAAGGGAAGGAGGAGACGTGGGAGGGATTGGACAAGAAAGAAAAGTGTTCTGTAGTAAAGAATCACGTGGAAAGTTGCCTTCTAAGTTATGTTACTATGTGCAACATGCAAACGAATATATTTTCTTAGGCGTGTAAAATACCTGCCTTGAAAAAAATTAATTTGCATCATACTGTAAGCATATACAAATCGCATACCAGTTCCATTTATTGTAACTTGACTATGCAAATGAGAAAACACAAATGCTTAATGGTTTGTTGATTCTTTGCTCAATGGGTGGGTCTCCGAGTTGCGTTTTGACGCTGCGTATCATACAAAATCATCTAATTTAAGTGTTCATGATACTATAATTTTCTGCTCGTTAAATGAACAGAAAAGAGGATGCTGTTTGGATATCAGTGAAAAGATGTTTTGTTCGTCTAAGTATTCTATAAAAAAAAAAAAAAAAAAAAAAAAAAGTATTTAAAAAAGCTTTATTTTATAACCCTTCCTTTACATCATATCATTTTAATCTGTATGCTGGCAGAATTGGAAGCAGTGAGATCAGTAGCCTACCTACCATTCCAATCCTGTATTTACAGACTTTGCAGATATGGTTTATTTATTTGTTTGTTTGTTGATTCCCATCGCTTTAACTGATAAGAGAGCTATGAGAGTCATTCAGGATTGGAACATCATGATGACAGCTACGACCTCCACATATGCATACCACATTTGATATAAAAATATTAAGCTAGCCTGATGTAAACTACAACTGACTGATTTACAGTGTTTTTCTATATAGATAGCTAGGCTACATTGTGTTGCAATAAGCAAAAGGATAAATAATAAAAACATATATTCATTAAATAATATAGATGTATTATTAGACACTGATATCACATATATTTATAAAACTATAGGCTACATTGATTTATAAGAATCTAACTGAAACCAAAACAGTCGAATATATCGTCGAATATCTATTCGTAGGAAACGCTGATGTAAAGATTTACAATTCCACCTAGTTAGGCCTATTGCAAAACAATACAACAGAAGTTTAAAAATAAACATATTTCAGATTTGTATGTATTATTTTTATTTATTTATTATTTATTTAGTTTAGTCGTTTTATCCTGACCTCTTAATGTCTGTTAATATAAAAGTATCAAATAATAGGCTACTGTGCATTTTGCAAATAGTGTAATTGTCGTATCGTTAAATATGTCCATAGTAAGCATTCGAGATCAAACTTTTAATTCTTTTGTAGTCAGTCTGTTGTTTAGAGTCACTGCGAACATTCCCAGACATTGCTAATAGATCACCAAACGCGTCGATTCACAAACACACTACTGTTAGTAAAAGTAACCGATGACTTCGTCAGGTTTAGCAACGAACGCCCAAACACGATAGCGAGACGTACGAAATATAGGTTGAACGGTTTATTATTTTATACCAGGTAGCAATGGCAGGAGACGAAAGTGTCTTTCTGAGAGCGAAGGATCGGAGTTTTAAGGGGCTGACAGAAGGTACGGTTAGCTAATGTCGATTGTTATTTATGCTTTGAACTATGACAGTATGTTTTGGTCCAAGGTCGTTTTATGTAATTTGGAACGCTGCTTGAAGTCGAAGCTTACGGTCCTCTGTAAACTCGTTAGATGTTGACCGGTGTAAGTTACCGTTAAAGAATTCCAACAAGTCTCAGAAAAACGCATACTAGGGTACTATCGACTTCACAAACAAATTAGGCTACTGTTAGCTATGTCAGGAATCAGGATTGGAAAGAAAAACACTGTGCATTGAGCTGTAGATAGTTGCAGTGCAGTTTAAATAGAAACCCTGACATGTCACATGACGTACACCAAATAAAGTTAACCTAACACATGAGGGCAAACAGGTTAAAATGTGCTAAATCAGCCACTCAAAATCGGGTTTGCTTTAAGACCCAGATTTAATTTTAATATATCAGTTGTAATCCTGTAAAGTGCAATTAAACGGTTAAGAATTTAGCATTGTTTTTCCCTACTTTCCATGACCTGTATCAGAACAAAAGCTTACTAAATTCCCAATTAATATTGTGATGTACACTACCAAAAACTGTCAAAAGTGTTTAAAAAAGTTTTTTTTTTTAAAAGGAGTTTCTTATGCTCATCATTGCTGCATTTATTGTGAAATATGTAAAATAAGGTTTTTCTATTTTAATACATTTTAAAATCAATTTTTTTCTATTGGAAACTATTTTTCAAAAATATTTGACTTCAATAAATGCTGTTCTTTTTATTTAACAAATCCTGAAAAAAAAAAAACCCATTTCCCAAGAAAATATTTGGCAGCACAACTGTTGTAAACATTGATAATTCTAATAAAATCAACATATTAGAATGATTTCTTAAGGATCATGTGTGTCAAGCTACTGCTGTTAGGGAGACAAAGGCAGAGGTTTGGCCGGAGGACAGACACCAGAGGAGGATGACAAACAGTCCCAGGATCAGATGGAAGGAGCCATAGAGAAGACAATAAGGAACTGGAGGATCCAGGTGGGATCAAGGCCACATCCATGATGACAGCCCACGGTGGAAATGACAGAGAGGGGAGCCATGGTGGGGAAAGGGCTGATGGCTCCACAACGCTGACCGATGACGGCGGAGCAGGTGGTGGAGACCAAGAGTCGGAGGGCCAAGGCGGAGCAGGTACGACAGAGGACCAAGGTGGAGCCAGAAGGACAATGGAGCCAGGCAGAGCTGGTGGACTGACGGGCCACAGTGGGGATGAGGGAGCTAGGAGCCATGGTGGAGCCGCTGGGACTAAGAAGCTGGAGACAATGGATCCTCCAACCACAACACTGATGGAGACTGGCAGACCCACGGCGATCCTACCGCACATACAGTGGGCTGAGGGCAAGCAGAAGGGCTGTCTGGAGACTCCAGAGGCGATGAAGACTAGTACAGAGCTGGTGGGAGAGGGAGACTGAGCGGGAGTTCAGGGGGCTCAGGAACTGTGTGCTGCCAGGCTTTTGCTCCACACAACCAGGGTGATGGTGGGATGGGCTCTGGATCGGGGGTAGACCCTCTCCAGATACCAGAGGATTGCCTCCCTCCAGCACAGTCCAGTGATGTCGGAGAGGTCAATGGTGATTAGCCTCCATCCAGAACAGGGAGTTTAGTGTCGCATCGTTGAAAGCTGTTAAAATGGTGAGCTTGCTGAACTCAACAGCATTGTCCAAAAGGGGAAGGCATTGACGGGCTAGGGTGTTGAAAGTGAAAAGAAAAGAAAGTGACACGACATTCAGCAAAGTATGGTGACCCATACTCAGAATTCGTACTCTGCATTTAACCCATCCAAAGTGAACACACACCCGGAGCAGTGGGCAGCCATTTATGCTGCGGCGCCTGGGGAGCAGTTTTGCATCACAGAAATAAATTATATTTTATAGGATGTTAAAATAGAAACCATTATTTTATATTGTAATAAAATTTTGAAAGATTACTGTTTTTTCTTTTCTGTGTTTGTGATAAAATGAATGGAGCCTTGATTAGCATAAGAGACTTCTTTAAAAAACGTTACAAGTCTTACTGATAATAACGGCGGACACACTACACTTTATATTTATATACACACACACTTTATTTATCTAACACACATACTTAGTATACACTTAAATTTTGCACACAATATATATGTACATACATAACTTCTTTTGTAATATACCTGCCTACAATTGTCATTTGTATATTGTCATTCACTATCTACTTATTTGTATTTTTTTTTAATGTGTTTTATGTTCTGTCGCTGTCATTCTGTTGTACTGCGGAGCTTCTGTCACGAAAACAAATTCCTCATATGTGTAAACATACCTGGCAATAAAGCTCATTCTGATTCTGATTCTGATTCTGATCCCAAACATGTGACCGGATATAAAACATAGTGAAAAGGATCGTCATAACATTTTTGATGAGAAATTATGAGACCAAAATAAAAAATAAATAAACATTAATAGATAAATTGTTCAAAATGTCATCAATAATAATGCATTTAGAAAATATATTTATAATTTTAAATTTGTGTGGACTATAACCTTTGATTTGGTGTTTTTTCAGTGTGTATGTGTTTTGAAAAGTTTTGTCCCTATGTGGTTCCTCTGCTTGGCTGTTTATGTAAATCCAGTCTGAAATCTTTATCTCAGACTAATTTCTTGCTTATTCTTTGCTTTGTGCTGGCAGTGTTCCCCTTTTTTTGTGTGAGAAAAACCTACACTACAGCAGTGGCTGTTAGTGGATGCTGTGAGTTGAGTTGATATTTTAATGCTTTATCACAGGAGGCTTTTATCTTGACTTATGATTAGGTTAGCAGTATTTGAAAGCTCCGGGAATCATCTGAGATACCCCTCTGATTTATCTTTGCTAAAAGAGGCTTGTGCTCATTGGCTGTCATCGGAGCTTTGTCTGCTCCTCTCAATTCATGTTGTTTAAAGTTGCCTGAAAATAGTTTCCAGTCTCTGGGGACTGTACATGAAAGCGTTAGGCAACAAACAAGATTCCAGGCAGCAGATGGTACGTTTTAAATGCCTTTAGAATTGGTCAGATATCATGTGTTTTTATTTTATTTATTTTATTTTAAGCAGGTTTTGTGCTTTCCCAAAGAGATGCTCGAAGCATAGCAAACCCTTCATCTTGTTAGAATGACAAAACGATTGGGATAACATGGTTGCTCCATGGGGACTGATGTTGAAACTTCATGGGCTGTACAACTAATTAAAATGCAGCTCATTTGGGAATAATTATTTTTTATTTTTTTATAAATTACACAATAGTTTCCAAGAACTGATTCTTATTCAGAATTCCTTTTACAATTCTTCCACAATACCATGCTGAAATACACTGACAGTTTCCTGCATTACTTATTTAATTGTGCTTCAACAACGCTATCTAGAGTGATGAACAGTGAGCATACACCACAACCTATGGCTGCACGATATATAGTTTCAGCATCGATATCTCGATGTGCGCATGTATAGTATAGTGATCGTTTATCCATATGGACCAGGTACCAGGGTTCGAAACTCAGGTGATTCTTGGATTATTTGCAAAGTTTAACCATCATACAATGGAGGTTCATTATTTTCATGTGTTTTAGGTCCTGTTCGTTTAAACATTCAAGAAACCAGTCGAGCGTGAGAAGGCGCAAAATAGAGCTCAATTATGAACATACGTACAGAGCTATACAGATGCACATGAACACAGAAATCCATTCATTTTCGCGTGTAAAATGGTGTCAAAATGCATTTCCCTGCAAGTATCCTTTCCTTGTATACACATATGGCTTAGGTGAAGCTAAACAATTGAGAAAGAAAACGGATGTGTAATAGTATATTGGTTCACAGCAGTTGAATGATCCTGTTGCTTGATTTGTGTCATGAATTTTGATCAAACAACAAAACACCAAATATCGCAATGTGAATTTTTTTCCAATATCAAATCTAAAACATACTGTGCAACCAGTGTAGTCTGATTCCACAACAAATTGCTCTTATTGAGCTCTTTTTTGGACTGTAAATCGAAACGCAGTGAATCAAAACTGCAACAAACGGCACAATCTGTGTAGTCTAACTCCACAGCGAATGACTTTTATGAGCTGGGTCTTTTTAGTGAATCACGCAATTTATAATTAATTTGTGAGACATAAATCTTAGAGCTTATTGACTAGTTGTTCACATGAGTTCACAATGTGTAGCTAAGGATAAAACGGAATCTTAAAATTATTTTTCCTTCTAGGCTGCACTGTCAGGATCAGGAACAGAAAGGAGTTCTCTATTTTTCTTTTAGCTTTTAAGGCTTGCTGCTCTGTCAAAAACCTTTTCACACACTCAGTGTAAGTGAGTTTAGTGGAAGGCAAAGACAAGACTTGTATGATGTTCCCAGCGGGGGTATCTTCTTCATTTATATTTTGACCAAGTTTTAATGCTGGAAGTTTCTCAAAGAATCACGGGTAAAAACTGTTTCTGAGCTGCATCTGTGCTGTAAACCCAGAGGTGTGAAAATCAACTTTTTTTTTTCCTGCCGTTTTTGTTTCCTTACAGCACAAGAACTGCTGTGAAGGTGTTATTTACAGCTGAAGTTTCTATACGACAAGCTAGACGAACGTTTCCACACGTTCCAGGTGTTGGAGCTGTGCCCTTAACTGACTCTCTCACTTGAGATAAAAAAAATTATAAATACTTTTAACAGTTTGATTGTTAGCATCTTATGTAATTTTCAATTGTGCAAAACATTGTATGCATTATCTACAATTTTTTTTTGATATTTAAAGTAGATAGTTTGTCATCTTTTGGTTATTTTTCTTCTGTTCTTTCCAGATGAACAGAAGGAGTGGAGTGGGCCCTTTTACTTCATCCAGGCTGCGGACCCCCAGCTTGGCCTGATGAAGGCCTGGAGGATAGGAGACTGTGATTCAGGAGGGGATGAGTGGACTGAGGAGGTTCAGCTCACAAAACAGGCAGTTCAGGCAATCAACAAACTACAGCCCAGACCTCGCTTCTTGGTCCTGTGTGGAGACCTGGTCCATGCTATGCCAGGTAAGCCACCCGTTCCACCGAAATGGTGCTGATGGAATGCTAAAGTATTGCTTTCTCCAGAAAGTTTAGACCTCTATAGTAAGAAATATACTTTAAAGGGTTCTAAACGGGGCAATTTAGTAGAAGGAACATTCTGAGTACTCCAAAGAACCTTTCTGTGAATAGTTTATAAAATAAGTAAAAGAAGAACTATTCTTAGTTTGAATAATATTTGAATAATCTGAAGAACCTATATATATATATATATAAATAATATATAAAAATAATATATATATATATATATATATATATATATATATATATATATATATATATATATATATATATATATATATATATATATATATATATTATTTGTTTTTATTTATTTTTTTAGATTTGGCCAGTTACACGTGAACTCTCTTAGTGTAGCAGTATTGAGTTCTATGAAATAAAGCTGAATGTGACAAAATAAGCTGTGCAATAGTTTTGGGCACATTTGTGTAGATTTGAATACTTGTAGTCACTTAATGTTGATTAATTGCAACACAAAAAAACTGATTTGATTGACTCCGTGAACCATACCACTGCAAACACAAGTCCAGCCAATCATGAAAATGGATGTTAAAGGTACTGTAGCTGATTGCTAGCTTTGCTTCTCTACTTGATAGTAACAGCATGGGAACCATAAAATAACTCTCTAATGACCTAATAGGCTAATTCGTCCATTTTAATTAGGAGAAGGAGACAGAAATTATCACAAAGGTTTAAGTTTTCTGTCCCCACAGTCAGAAATATAGTTAGAATATTGAAGGCCACTGAAACAATCCTTGTGAAGGAAAGATGTGGTAGGCTGAGAAAAATATCTGAAAGTCACAGAGTGGTAATAATGGTCACAGACAAACCACAGACCACCACCAAAGAGCTCCAAGAACATGTTGTTGTTAATATTGTCATTGTACATCTATCCAAAGTCCAGTGCACTTTGCACAAGTAACAGCCCATTGAAAGGGTGATGCTTAATTCTGCATACTGCCAGCAAGCCATTTGAGTTAAGCAAAGGCTCATCTGGACAAACCAAATCATTTGTTGTGGAAAGATAACGCAGATAGAGTTATATGGTCACAACCAGAGATGCTTTGATTGCATGGTGTAAAAAGAACACCATATTCCAGGAGAAGAACCTGCTCTCTTCTGTAAAATTTGGTGGAGGGTCCATCATGCTGTGGAGCTATGTGGCAAAATTCCAGCAGATTATACAATGGAATTATGATAATTATTAGGGGTGCCCAAACTTTAGCAAAAGACTATATGTAGTGTGGCAACAATATTAAGTGTGAATCAGTAGAGATTTTGCTATATTGTGTATATTGCTACACAGTAGGGCTGGGTGATATATCACATGTGATGATCACACGCATCTCATCAGTAAAGTCTGTTCCATGATTAGCGGTAAATCTCCATCACCTGCTTTCAGATGGAGCGGCATTTAAAAGACAGAACCGTAGTTCATTGACAAGCTACACCATATCGCTTTCATTATCGAAGAGTCTTAAAGTGATATCACTATAATATACCTGGTGTTAGTTTGAATCAAACTACAAAAGAAAACAAAACAATAATTCACTGCTCTTGACACAATCTTTGTTAGTTGTAATAAAGATCAATATGTTTCATTCATACTGTGAAGACTATGCACTGTTTAATTTTTTACATTTGATTATTCAATTTCTATAGTATTTCGTACCTGCGTAGTACTGCTGCCAGATAGAGACCAAACGCTTTATTTCTTTGTCTTATTGCCCTGTAATTTGCTCATATTTTTTATAACAAAACTAAAATAACAAAAATATCTAATAATAAACATGAAGAAATGTTTACTTGCGAAATGCTTAGATTCTACAATACATTGTATTTACTGTATTTAAATAATATTAAATAGTTTAAATATAAAATTAAATAGTATTAAATAGTTTAACATTTCAAATACAAAATTCTATATTACTTTTTATATGTTTTTATTATTAATATAATGCTTCTTTGCAACAAAATAAGTGTGTTGAGTTGCATATTAGTTATTTGAAATAAGAAATCATGCAATTGAACTGGTATTGCTGTTGACTATACTAAAATGTTTGAATAGTTAGACCAATATAAAAGATTAGATGCAGAATATAAATAAGAAACAGGATTATTTGTAGAACAAAAAGGATTGAATTTATTAGACAAAAAGCTCACTTTAGGGCAAGAGGCAAGAGTCTTTTTTTCAAGTCCGTTAAAATGGAGCTTGTGGAGCTGAGGGCCATCTACAATCTCTGCACCTATCTAACTGCCTCCGCTCAAACTGCACAGCACACATGGAAATAAAAACTAACCTCTGAAGGCTGGGCGGTAGTTATCCTGCACACATGAATGTGCTGACTGGAAGTCACCTGTGAAGGTGACGAGAGTGTTTGTAAATTAGGTTTCATGCTTTGGGCCTCTGAGTCAATGTTTCTTGCACTTGAATGTCTTGCACTTGAGTGCCAGTATCAAAGTGAAAGTACATTTAAAGCTGTCATAGCTGTTTCTCACCGCATGAATTTAAATCACCCAAATGTTGACAGTAACTGTTTTTTCAATGGCTGATTTATCAGATTATCCTGTTTTAGGATCCGAGGGAACTCTGAAGTGTCTTATTTGCTTGATTTAATATGAGCCCAGGTTTGTGGCTTCCCTGCTGGATGTAATTTATAGGTCAGGTTATGATAAGCTGCCTGTAAAGGCACAGCCATGGAACTTTATGAGGTTTGGAGACCTTTAAATGGCCTGGTGTCAGCACCCATTAGTGTCAGGCTAGAAGAGCAGGCAATGGATGCCATATGCATTACACGCCATGTCCGTCATGCAGCGTGTTTCCTGTCTCTGCACAACACAGACTTCACCAGACTTACACCACCTCCTCCTCACCACTTCTTCATTAAGCATTAGGGCTTTAATAGCAGAAGTCAGCAAAAGAGAACAGTTAACTCAGCATTTTATTTTGTCTTTGCTCATCTTTGATCTTCAATCAGAATAAAAATCTGAGAAATCTAACAACACACCTACAGAAAAATAAAAACAGCAGACAAATAAAAGGAAAACAGGAGTGTGACTCTGATGTGACAGTCTTGGGTGATGGTTTGTGATATCTAGACAAGGCTGCAAAACGTGTTTTGACAAAGCTTTTGATTCAAAAGAAATGGTTTTGTTAAAGTCCACCTAAGAGTCAAGTCAAGTCACCTTTATTTATATGGCGCTTTAAACAAAAAAAAATTGTGTCAAAGCAATTGAACAGCATTCATTAGGAAAACAATATCAATAATGCAAAATGATAGTTAAAGGTAAATCATCATTGAATATAGTGATGTCATCTCTGTTCAGTTTAAATAGTGTCTGTGGATTTATTTGCAATCAAGTCAACGATATCGCTGTAGATGAAGTGACCGCCAACTAAGCAAGCCAGAGGTGACAGCGGCAAGGAACCGAAACTCGGTTGACAGAATGGAGAAAAAGAAAATAGAGTAAAAAAATAAAATAAAATAAGGTGAAGTTGTTGTGAGATAAACAAGGAAATAAATACACATTTTTAAGATGCAGTTACAAGACTAAAATTGCAATTTGTGAGAAACAAGTCATACTGTAAGATATAAGTAAGATATAGGGCCCTATTTTAATGATCCAAATGCAAAGTGTAAAGCACACGGCGCAGGTGCACTCAGGGCGTGTCCAAATCTACTTTTGCTAATTTAACAACGGAAAAAAGGTCGGGGCACATTTTTGGAATGGGTTGTCCCTACTATTCTTTTAATAAGTAATGGGCATAACGTTCAATAAACAAATCAGAGTGTCATCTCCCATTCCCTTTAAGAGCGAGATGCGCTCGCACCATGGTGGGTGCTATTTACATGGAGGAATTTGTTGGCGGAAAAGCTGAACGCTTCTCAAACGAAGAAACCGATCTGCAAGCAGGCATCCACCAAAGCTTCCCGAAGTGAAGAAGGCTTGGGATGAATTAGAATTTCATTCATCATCATAAGTAGTAGTAATAGACTGAATGGCAAATTCTAATACACGCAATCACTATCCAATATTACATTTTTATATTTATGTAGGCTACACAATAATATTATTTGACACCGTAAACCTTTTGTTTTTTATATTTGGCATATTTGTGTGATGCGCATCCCTGTGTGTAATAAGCAAAGTCTGTGCACTGTGGACCCGCCCAAAGGCGCATTTTCTACCAACGTGCTCTTTAAATAACAAAAAAATATTGTGCCATTGACTTTAGACTTTAGACCAGGTTCGAGTTGGTCTATGGCGCAGTCTATTTTCAGCTCCTTAAATTAGTAATGCGCCAGCAATGCGCCTGAACACACCTCTTTTTTAGACCAGCACCAGCAAATGCATTTGCTAATTAAACAACGTGGCGCTGGATGGAAATTGTGAACGGCGCCGGACTGAAACTAGCAAACACACTTGCGCTGCGTCTTGTGTTCCATTGTGCCTGGTGTATGATAGGGCCCATTTAGTTTTTTTTTTAAACCGGTGGCTGGTTATTTTTTTTAATTAGCACCTTACCCCTTACCTTAAAATCTCCCTTTTTATCCTATTATAAATTGTTTATTGTTAAACATCAAATCAGATACATGTACAAAGTTTTATTTAGATGTAATATAAATGTAATGATAAGCCAGTTTTTGTCTCAAGAGTAAACATAAAAAAAGTAAAGAGTTGTAAGTCACACTGAGATATTAAGTAACAATCATGACTGTAAAAGCTTTAATGTACCTTAAAATGTGCACAGAAATCATTCTATTATTCATTTATTACTGAAGTTATACTTAAAATAATTACTTATTCAGCAGATGCACTGCCAAAAAGATGTTCTTGCCTACCCTGGTGTTAACAGCAGGTGCTGTTGTGTAACCACATGTAAACATTGCATAACCTACGGTTTGTGTCTTTTTAAGTTATACACATGACTGGGTGATGAATAAAACTCCGCGCCATGTTAAAAACAGACAAAAAATATAGTTACGAATTAGAAGGGAGCAAGTAAGTGTTAAAATTCCTCCACTAAATACTAAAGTGCAAATTCTGAGGGGGTGCAAAATGTGTTATGAAGTTCATATGTACAGGAGTCCTCATTAAGTGTATGGATAGTTTGGGTGAAGGAGCTCCTCCAGAACCTCCTAGTATTGACCCCAAGGCTTTCTTACTGCAGCAATGAGAAGAGGCTGTTTTTTGGATGGCGGGGATCTGTAATGCTTATTTTGGCTTTAGTCTTGCTCTTCCTGGTGTGGTTATCCTGCAGGTTGGGAATTATACCCTCTGTGATTCATTCAGACTATCACACCTTGAGCAGGTTCTGTGTGGTGCAGCTCACACAATAGACAGTAATACTGCTGGAGAGGAGGCAATAGTACACTTAGTATCTGTATCTTGGGGGACACCCTGAACTTTTCCTGGGGAAACAGGCATTGCTGTGTCTTTGTGATCGACTCTATCTTTTGACTCACATAGACTCAGAGCAGAACTGAATTCTGTAGTTTCAACTGCTGGAAGCTTGCTGTATATTTTTGATTGAGGATCTTACAGAGCTTACATATTTCTCAATGCTTGAAATTGTCAAATAATCAGGTATCAATTTGTCATCCTTAAATGGAAGTTCCACCCCAAAATAAAAATTTTGTCACCATTTACTTTGTCATTAAAAAGCATTGTGACCCACTCCACACAGTAAAGTTGAATGGTGACCAGATGACTAAATGTAAGCTTTTGTGCTGTAGGCCTATTCCAGGTTTTCTTATACCATGTGTTCGCTTTGTGTAAGCAACAGATTCGTAAATTAAATTGTTATTCAAGAAATTGTCTCTGCAGTTCTTAATTCTGAAAGAGGTCGGTAAGATTTTGTGTATTTGAAAGCAACATTTTATTTAATCAAAAATACAGTAAAAGTAGTAATATTGTGTACATTATATATGTCTCGTAAACATTTGTGACACACTTTGAATATGTACACATTTAAATCGCATTAATATAATGACATTTTTCAATTAATAATTTGTTAGTGTCATCTACTTTACCATTGGTCACCATTTACTTAAATATAATAAGATCTATTAGATACTATTAGATCCTGCCTAATATCTCTTATTGTTTTTTATGGAAGAAATGTCCTACTGTAACGACATGAGGGTTAGTGGAAGAATTTGAATTCTTATGACCGTTGTATTGGCTGTCTCATGGTTTCGATCAACCCTGTCAGTCAATATTGCCTTCATTAAACACATGTTTTAACTCTTCAGACCTCATTGGCGACCTAATCTGATTTTATTTCAGCCATTCTACCTCCTGTGTTCTGCTTGCAATAATGAACAGTCAGCGGCAGCATGTTGAACAAGCAAAGATCCACTCAGTAATTGAAGGGCTGCCCCTTGATATAGGCACAGAATCCTTGTGAGCTTTCTGGTTCAAGGACTTCTCCTGACTGGCAGCAGGAGAGATCATCGAGGGAGGTGATTAGATTTGGAGAGCACTTAACCTGATGCTTTCCTTATGGGGACTATAAAAACGTTTGCCTGCTGCCTGCAGTCTTGTGTGTGCTTTGGTAGGGGACAACTCAGAAGGTGAGGTGGTTTTCATATCCCTCTGTTTCCTTCCACACACGTTAGGTTTTTAATTGCTGTTGAAAGCAGATAAAAGTGAAGTTCTCTGAGGAGCTGCTGCACATCAGTGGGCTGACTGGGGGAAATCAGCTCTGGAAGAGCCCTCTCTTCTCTGTATGTTTAGCAGATAGAGATCTCTTTTGGGAGAGATTTTAATAGATTTCTGTGGGATTTGACACAGCTGGGAGAAATGGGGGACCTGTTGAAATTGAATGTTACGTAACTCAGAGAGAAAGTCAAAGTGAGGCTCAGTTTCAGGTATTGGGCATTGATAATGGCAATGTATCACAAAAGTAAGAGTAGTAATTGGCCTATTGCTTCATTTGCTATATGCTTCATTTTGATTTATTTTGATTTATTTGAAGCCATAATGAACATTCTGTAATTTATTATTAAATAGTAATTTATTATCTTTTTTATTTAGTCTATTATCTGTTTTGAAACCTGTATGAGCTTTGCAACACACACACACAAAAAATAGTTATATACTTTTTTATTGTTTGCTTTTTTTTCTGTGGGCATGGAAGTTATTAACCATTGTCTTTTTGTCAGTGGAAAAGATCTTTGTATTGCCATCATGACAGGACCATTTGGAAAAGAATGACTCGTGCGACTCTTTTTCAGGTCGGGCCTTTTGTGAGGTATCGCACTATTGAAGCAGGGCTACGAACCTATTTTGTGCGAAACCATAAACGAAACCATGGTGACACGGCTTGTAGTGTGGATTGAAGTGATGGAGGGAAAACTTGTGGAGTAATGGCCTTTTCGACGTGTCATCGTTAACTTAACCACGACAGGAATGCCAGAGAGAAGCTGCAGCTGAGCTTTTTTGATGTTTCAGCACACAGAATTGCGTATATCACCAAAGCAGTGTGTTTATCTGTCTATGGTTTATCCCGGGAAAGCATGTTTATTCTTAAACGGGCACAAACATCCGGGTTCTGAGGGATCATACGTGTTGATTCCCCACGTATAGTGTGAGCAGTCAAATCGCAACTCGACGATTGGACCGTACAGTGAGCACATAATAATCGTGAGCTTTGGCTTTACATCGCATGCAATCTACTCGAACAGTGTGAGTTGGTACATTGCCGAAATCGCACAGTGTATGCCCGGCTTAAGGCTATTTTAGCCTCTATCTCAGGGGTTCTCAACCCTAATCAAACACCCCTGAACAAGCTAATCAAGGTCTTCAGGATCGATAGGAAGTTACAGGCTGCTGAGTTTGATCAAAGTTGGAGCTAAACTCCAACAGGAAAGTGGACTTCGAGGGACAGAGTTGAGAACATGGCTCGAACTCAGTGGCTATTGACAGGCATTCTTTAGATTTGGTTACATATGTGAGTGATTTGCTTGCATTGTAGAGGGTTGCTTGAGTAAGGTGTTGCAAAGGCAGTTAATTCTCTCCATAGATTAGAATCATGGTCTGTTGGTTTAGTTTTCTTTGTCTAGCATTCACAACACCACAGTCACTAATGCCAGCTCTAATTTCAGCTCCGCTACTCATTGAGTTTCAAATTCACAGCAGGCAATTAGCAAGATGCCCTACTTGTCATATTAGAGCTAACCTAAGGCTGTTATTAACAAGCTTCAGAACTCATCGCTTGACAGTCTGCCTTTACTTTAGAGAAATGCGGTTAGACTGGATGCTTTCCTATCTTCTGTGAGAAACAGAAACTTTACTCTGAATCCTCCACATATTGCATACTTCAGTATTCTTTTGAAGATTGAGAGAGCCATTGAAGATAGTATTTATATACTAGCACATGTCTGGTGCTGTATCTTGTTTTCCACTGAAAGCCGACTGTTCCAGCTGTGTTCATAGCTGCTGTGCTCAATATTGCTCCAGAGGATTTAACTGTAGTTTTTTTTTTTTTTGCTCCTGTTATCGACAAATCATCTGTGCATGTTATTCCAGAGAAGAAAAAATAAATATATGTTTTGGGATAATGTGTGGAAATATATAAAAAAATGTCAAGTGAAAATATATGTAATTTTGCTCTGCGTAAAACCAAGTCCCAAATATCCTGAATATCCTGTTTTAAGAAATGGAGCTCATTAAACAATTCAATTTGGTTGCAGGTGTTATTTTATTGACATACTAAAACATATACAATACTTGCTTAAATTAGGCTTTTCAACCAAGAAAAATCTCTCTTTATTTTTCAGGATGTCCATTCAGAGAAGAACAGGTTAAGGACCTCAAAGAAGCACTGAGAGGAAGTGACCCCGACATTCCTCTAGTGTTCGTCAGTGGCAACCATGATCTCGGCAACACACCCACTCCAGAGAGCATAGAGCAGTTCTGCCGTGACTGGGGCGATGATTACTTTAGTTTTTGGGTGGGTGGGGTTTTGTGTTTGGTGTTGAACTCTCAGTTCTTCTTCGACTCATCAGGCTGCCCTGAGTTAATGGAGGCCCATGAGGTCTGGCTGGAGAGTCAGCTGCAAAGAGCCACCCAGACCCCCTCCCGTCACGTGCTTGTCTTCCAGCACATTCCACTCTTCCTCAATAAACCTGATGAAGAGGATGACTACTTCAACCTGCAGAAGGGCATCAGAGAGCGCTTGATCCAGAGATTCAAACAAGCAGGTGAGAAGAAAGCACTTGAGCTTTACACATCGAAAAGCCAAGTTGCAAGTGTTCATCTCATGTTGTAAATTATCGAAGAACAATCTGTCTTTAGGAGTGCCATATCATCAGAATTTTGTTTAGCCTTTTCCCCAAAATTATGGTAAATAGTAATACAAATATTTTTCCAGCATTATTTTTATTTTATTTTATATGTATCTTTTTGTCATAAGAACAACAGGACTTAAATTATATTGATTAGCATTTTTCACATTGCTTTCACAAGGCATAAATAAACAATTTTAGTTCTCATTTATATAATAAGATAAAAATATAAATCTGCTTTTCAGTAAGTGACTTATGGTTTGTTTCTGAGTGATTTGCCAAATGGTTTGATAAAAAAAAAAAACTGATTCATTTGTTTGTGAATTGGAGAGAAAGGGTAATATATCAGTAGTATATATATATTAACTAGTCTACATAATGGAATTTTGAATAATTTAGAACTTTTCATATTCCAGCAAAACAACTAATATATATATATGCTCATACATACAGTTGTGGTTTTCACATAAATGGCGCTTACATATAATCCACAAGAGAAAATAATATTCAAATGTATAAAAATGACCCTAGTTCTAGTGTTGTCACGGTACCAAAATTTCATTATTCGGTATCAATACCAGTGAAAATCCACGGTTCTCTGTACCAATTTCGGTACCCGAGCAAAATATACTTTCATTTAATCCAAACTGTGAGAAATCACCAGAAACCATTAAATGAGTCTCTGTCCTGTGTATGTTGGAAAAGTAATAAGTAAATCCAATGGGTTGACGATTATGTTAGCGATAAGGAAAAAATATAGATAATTATTTGTTTCTAAGGTTAGTGTTCAAAAGAAACTATATATATATATATATATATATATATATATATATATATATATATATATATATATATATATCTTTGTATGGTCAGAGATGCATCATGGTGTGTTGATACTGAAAATTAGGCAAAACATTCAGTCTCAACAAAACTAAAAGTGACATTGGATTCAAACTTTAATCTCATTTTATATACAGGTGCTGGTCATATAATTAGAATATTATCAAAAAGTTTATTTATTTCACTAATTCCATTTAAAAAGTGAAACTTGTATATTATATTCATTCATTACACACAGACTGATGTATATCAAATGTTTGTTTCTTTTAATTTTGATGATTATAACTGACAACTAAAGAAAATCCCAAATTCAGTATCTCAGAAAATTAGAATATAACTGAAGACCAATACAAAGAAAGGATTTTTAGAAATCTTGGCCAACTGAAAAGTATGAACATTAAAAGTATGAGCATTTACAGCACTCAAATACTTAGTCGGGGCTCCTTTTGCCTGAATTAATGCAGCAATGAGGTGTGGCATGGAGTCAATCAGTATTTGGCACTGCTCAGGTGTTATGAGAGCCCAGGTTGCTCTGATAGTGGCCTTCAGCACTTCTTCATTGCTGGGTATGGCATATCGCATCTTCCTCTTCACAATACCCCATATATTTTCTATGTGGTTAAGGTCAGGCAAGTTTGCTGGCCAATTAAGAACAGGGATACCATGGTCCTTAAACCAGGTACTGGTAGCTTTGGCACTGTGTGCAGGTGCCAAGTCCTGTTGGAAAATGAAATCTGCATCTCCTTAAAGTTGGTCAGGAGCAGGAGGCATGAAGTGCTCTAAAACTTCCTGGTATACAGCTGTGTTGACCTTGGACCTCAGAAAACACAGTGAACCAACACCAGAAATGACATGGCACCCTAAACCATCATTGACTGTGGAAACTTTACACTGGACCTCAAGCAATGTGGATTGTGGCCTCTCCTCTCTTCCTCCAGACTCTGGGACCCTGATCTCCAAAGGAAATGCAAAATTTACTTTCATCGGAGAGCATAACTTTGGACCACTCCTCAGCAGTCCAGTCCTTTTTGAAGCGAGACGCTTCTGACGCTGTCTGTTGTTCAAAAGTGGCTTGACACAAGGGATGTGACAGCTGAAACCCATGTCTTGCATACGTCTGTGCGTAGTGGTTCTTGAAGCACTGACTCCAGCTGCAGCCCACTCTTTGTGAATCACCCCCACATTTTTGAATGGGATTTGTTTCACAATCCTCTCCAGGGTGCGGTAAACCCATATTGCTTGTACACTTTTATTTCTACTACATATTTTCCTTCCCAGAGCTCTGTGTACAGCCAGCCTCTTTTTTAAATTACCTTCTGTGTCTTGCCCTCCTTGTGCAAGCTGTCAATGGTCGTCTTTTGGACAACTGTCAAGTCAGCAGTCTTCCCCATGATTGTGTAGCCTACAGAACCAGACTGAGAGACCATTTAAAGGCCTTTGCATGTGTTTTGAGTTAATCAGCTGATTAGAGTGTGGCACCAGATGTCATCAATATTGAACCTTTTCACAATATTCTAATTTTCTGAGATACTGAATTTGGGTTTTCCCTTAGTTGTCAGTTATAATCATCAAAATTAAAAGAAATAAACATTTGAAATATAACCGTCTGTGTTTAATGAATGAATATAATATACAAGTTTCACTTTTTGAATGGAATTAGTGAAATAAATCAACTTTTTGATGATATTTTAATTATATGACCAGCACCTGTATGCTGTGTGTTCATGGAAATCGAGTAGTGTGTAATGTAAATGAGTCGGGTGCTGTAGTGGGCGACAGAGAAGGGCTTGATCAGAGCACTGACACATCAACTTTTGGCATTTCAATTTCCACAATGATCAAAACATGAAGGATGCAAAATTGAGAAATTTGCTTAAAAAATAGAAAAAAAATAAACCAATCCTCTTGGAGATCAGAGATCACTATCAGAGGAAAACACAGCCGCTGCCCACAGACTAATTTTACCGGGCTCCTTGAGCTCGTAGATTTAATATCCTGCTGCAAATTATATTTGTATGATTCAAACCGCATTTTCTAAAAGGCAGCGAGGCTGTGAAACATCTGCCTTGGGTGGAAAACATTCTAATCACTCCAGATGTAAGCTTTTTGAGGTTTGTACAGTGAGTGGCATTTGCAATGGCTACATATAATATACAGTTCCTGATATCATAAGCTGTTTACAGACCTATATTCCTCTGCATCACTGACATAGCAGTAAAATACTGTTAATCTCTAATGCCCCGTCCATCAGGTTCTCTGTGCTTTGTGTTAAGTTAGGGGTGTGGCGGTACTAGTATCAGTACCGAACGGTTCCCGGGCAAATTCCAAATGGAAGTGATCATCCCTATCCCCTTAGAGCGGGGACTTTGGAGTGAATAGTGCACGTGCATGCCATTTAGTCGTTAGGAATGCACTTTGCTAAAAGAACAAAATAATTTCCTCATCATCTTCACCTGGCATGCTCCTAGCATAGCATCAGCAGATGTCACTGTTTTACTGTCATAAATGTTTTTTTTAATTGTTGTTAAATAAACAATAACAAATAAACATACATTTTATATTTTAAAGAAGTTTTTAAAATCGCTATATATATATGAAAACGAATATATATATAAAACTTTTTAAAATATAAAATGTATATTGTGTTTATGTCGATGTCCATCAGCGAAACTGCTGACGGACACGTGCTGTGTTGTCACGGGAACATCCCAGCTGAAGATAATGTAAGACTAATCTGGTCTAAAATGTTTACAGCTACCAATAAGAGAGTAGAATTTGTATCTGTTTAAGTTTTTCTTACTGTATAAATACATTGCACATATTTTCTCCTTAAATCAGATATATTTGGGTATGATTGTAGGGTGTTTTGAACACTCATATGTACAGAAAAACCCATGAGACATTTTATAGTTTCACATTCAAGTCTATCCTAATGGCATCTTTTATAAGAGCCATGGTTAAGCGAAGTTGAAATGTTTGTGTGCTTTGTAAAAACCAATTGATTGCATCTTATTGGTAAATGTACTCTTGACAACAGTACTAAACACTCAAGTAGAAATAGAGCTTGTGCTATCTTAAAAGGCAACTTGTGTTTTTGAGCCCGCATTGCATTGCATTATAATGCATAAACCTTTCTCACACTGCCAGTGGTGCTATCTTGTAGTGTGTTAATTAGCATTGAAAAGCCAAGTGTTTCCTATGCTATTTCAGCTGTCTTAATGCTCTCATTCAGCACACGCCAGTAGAAATGAGAGCGGGATTTGGTTAATCAACACAATGCTTGTCATCTGCTGAGAATTGTTGGTAAGGTGGCATGCGTGTTGTTTTAGGCAGACATTGAAGAATAGTGTGTTCTGTGGAGGTTACAGTGTGATGGAGTGCCCATTGTTATCAGATTTCCTTAAGGAGAGCCTTGGCTGTGCTTTTGTGTCTCTTAAGATCTTGCATCATTGTACGGAATGTTTCAGGGGTTTAAAAGATAACTAGCAACTGAACATTTAGCAAAAAATTACTGAACAGGGTCGGTCCACAAGCCTTTGACTGCATTTGGGGTTTCTTTGAGTATTATGTCTTTGATTGGTAATTTGGTTCAAAGGAATGGTTCCCCCCAAATGAAACTCCATTATTAATGCGTTAATGCATTTTAACTTTTTGCTTCTTGGAAAAGCACACAAGTGAGTAATTTTGGAACATCAAATAAATAAAATCATGACACAAAACACGATACTTTCTTCTCTGAGATTAATATATCTGTTCTGAGACAGTCATGATTATACAGCCTAGAAAGTGCACAAAGAGCGCTCCCTCTATAATCTCTAAAAGCTGTCAATCACTTCAGTTTATCGCAATCTCATAATGTCCCGTGAATCATTGAAGCTGTCTGCATTGCACAATGAATCTCTTATTTAGATCGTATCTACACATTGATATCCTGAGAGGATTCGCAAGCTTGCAGAACTCAGCACTCGACAAAAACTTTGTGATTTGAGCGGTGAGTGAAAATTTGACACTCTCTCCAGAACACAAATACACACTGGAGCATTTGGCAAATATGTTTCAGTAATATCAGATTCCCCCTGTTTTCTCAGGGTCCTTAGTGGCCTCCTAACTTGACTCATATAATCTGTTTATTACAAACACTCAGCTTTTTGCTTCACAATACATTAATTGATGGACTGGAGTCATGTGGATTATAATCTGTTTGATGTCTCATTCTGTCGGCACCCATTCACTGCAGAGGATCCATTGGTGAGCAAAAAAAAAAGTGACATTCAGCCAAGTATGGTAACCCATACTCAGAAATCATGCTCTGCATTTAACTCATCCAAAGTGCACCATTTAACCCCTCAAAACGTTTGAGTTTTTCATCAATCTTTGTACTGATTTAAAACTAATTTATCAGTTTCATGTTATATCATCTAATAAATGGACATTATTAAAGTTTTTATTTTGTATAAATACATTTAAAATATAACACTAAAAACTAAAATCAGTCATTTTAAATGCAACAGTGAACTGTCACAACATTATAATATACAGTATAGTATTAAATCTGTATATTAATTTTGACATTTATGAAGGTTACTTTTAATGGTGTTGTTAAAATTTGTGTTTTTAAAGAATACATAAGCAGAGAAAGTAATCTGCTGTAAATGTAAAAATTGAGAATATGAACATGATGATCATGTTTTTAAAGATAAGAAACAGCTCTGCTGTGTAAAGGAATCGGGTTTGATTGAAATTGCCAAGCACTATGCCAGTTGCCTTTCATGCATATATGGATAAAATCATAATTACACAACACACAAAACTCCATCGCCCATTTAGAGGATCTACAGTGATAAATGGGTGCGATATATGACCAGCATAAGCAATGTTCTCCTTGCACAAAATCATTTTGTACTTCCTTATGTCTTGCAAATTATTTCTGTCAGAGTTTGTGCATAATGTATCCTAGTGGCCTAATGACAGCACACACAAACAGGCAGAAACACACACAACCCTCAAACTAAACCGTTAATGCAGTCTGAGTAGTTGAATAGATGAGACGAGATGAGGATTTACATATCATCCAAATCTGGCAGATCCGTTAGTTCTGTGGCTTGGAATAGAGACTCTGGTAGCACTTTAATGTATCTCCAGAGAACTGAACACAGAGCGGCATCATACTTCCTTATTGGACTAGATCTCTGGCTTATTTTATGTGAATGTTTATTTTTAGTATGCATTATTCTTTTCACATTCTCAGCAAATTTCACCTCTCTCAGCTAAAAGGCATGTTGATCCCTAGATACTACTCGTCTTGCAGTAATGAGCCCATTAATTAATGGGCTCATAAATGGGATTTTGTCAACTATATCTACAAGATGTGAAATAAAAAAGCAATTTATGGAAATAAGTCGCTGCAAGGAGTGGACAAAGTTCAGGAGGAATTTACTGGAGAAGCAGTACAGAAGGGTGCTGCCATATTACTGCTGTTGGCGTTTATGTAGAATCCCAAAATTCCCAGCTGTTTGGCATTTTTGATCATCTTCAGATGGATATCTTCTTATAAACATGCAGAAACGTCTGACTTTACAACAAATCTCCACCATCACAGCTCTGTTTGTTGTTAAGAGATCACAGCTTATTAATCAGCCTGATTACAGAACGGGTGGGAGTATGGACACACTGAAATGTTAACAGCCAAAAATCACAACCGAGAAAAGAAGCGACTGCAAGCATGCTGAGACACTGTTGCAAAACTGCATTCATTTTTATGGCATGCAAAGCAAAACAATGTCCAAACAGAGACACAGACTAATGTGATTACATGAATAGAGGAAAAAAAAACTTTATTTTTAAATCTTGAGATGATTATGAAAAAAGACTGTTGTAGCGAAAAGTCAAGTCAAGTCACCTTTATTTATATAGCGCTTTAACAAAATACATTGCGTCAAAGCAACTGAACAACATTAATTAGGAAAACAGTGTGTCAATAATGCAAAATGACAGTTAAAGGCAGCTCATCAGAATTCAGTGATGTCATCTCTGTTCAGTTTAAATAGTGTTTGTGCATTTATTTGCAATCAAGTCAACAATATCACTGTAAATGAAGTGACCCCAACTAAGCAAGCCAGAGGCGACAGCGGCAAGGAACCGAAACTCCATCGGTGACAGAATGGAGAAAAAAACCTTGGAGAAGCCAGGCTCAGTTGGGGGCCAGTTCTCCTCCAATTCCAGGCTGCCAGCAAAGTCAGATTGTGCAGAAGAATCATCTGTTTCCTGTGGTCTTGTCCTGGTGGTCATATGAGACAAGGTCTTTACAGGGGATCTGTATCTGGGGCTCTAGTTGTCTAATTGTCAGGGGTGTAGAGGTCCTCTCTAGGTGCTGATCCACCATCTGGTCTGGATACGTACTGGATCCGGGTGACTGCAGTGACCCTCTGATCTGGATACAGACTGGATCTGGTGGCCACGGTGACCTCGGAATAAGAGAGAAACAGACTAATATTAGCGTAGATGCCATTCTTCTAATGATGTAGCAAGTACATCTGGTGTTATGGGAAGTGTTCCCGACTTCCCGTTTCCGGTTTTACCTAATTAATGCAGCCTAAAAATCATTTAACAGATTTGGATATTAAAAAACATATTAGTATGTTATGTGTATGCCAGGTTAAAGAGATGGGTCTTTAATCTAGATTTAAACTGCAAGAGTGTGTCTGCCTCCCGAACATGTTAGATAGGTTATTCCAGAGTTTACGCACCAATTAGGAAAAGGATCTGCCTCCCGCAGTTGACTTTGATATTCTAGGTATTATCAAATTGCCTGAGTTTTGAGAACACAGCGGACGTGGAGGATTATAATGTAAAAAGAGCTCGTTCAAATACTGAGGTGCTAAACCATTTAGGGCTTTATAGGTAATAAGCAATATTTTAAAATCTATACGATGTTTGATAAGGAGCCAGTGCAGTGTTAACAGGTCCGGGCTAATCTGGTCATACTTCCTGGTTCTAGTAAGAACTCTTGCTGCTGCATTTTGGACTAGCTGTAGTTT
This sequence comes from Carassius auratus, assembly GCF_003368295.1. Classification (NCBI taxonomy): domain Eukaryota; kingdom Metazoa; phylum Chordata; class Actinopteri; order Cypriniformes; family Cyprinidae; genus Carassius; species Carassius auratus. The sequence continues at coordinate 7,168,605 of NC_039279.1, read as the reverse complement.
GCTTACTAAGCGTGCAGAACAACCACCCAATAAAGCATTACAATAGTCTAACCTTGAAGTCATAAATGCATGGATTAACATTTCTGCATTTGACATTGAGAGCATAGGCCGTAATTTAGATATATTTTTGAGGTGGAAACATGCAGTTTTACAAATGCTAGAAACGTGGCTTTCTAAGGAAAGATTGCGACCAAAATAGCACACCTAGGTTCCTAACTGATGATGAAGAATTGACAGAGCAACCATCAAGTCTTAGACAGTGTTCTAGGTTATTACATATAGAGTTTTCAGGTCCTATAATTAACACCTCTTTTTTTTCAGAATTTAGCAGTAAGAAATTACTCGTCATCCAGTTTTTTATATCGACTATGCATTCCATTAGTTTCTCAAAGTGGTGTGTTTCTCCGGGCCGCAAAGAAATATAGAGTTAAAAGCATAAATACCTTTTTTTTCTTTCTTGTTTTTTTGTATTTGATAAACTCTTATATAAAATGAAGCTACCAATTAAGGTCAAATGCCTGTCAGCCCTCTTTAAAATATAGTTTATGTGCTATTCCACCTATCATGACCTATACCTTGAGGTGGGTCTTGGTCTTCTTGAATTTATCCAGCAATTCACATTATGCAACAGTGTCAGATTTCGACAATCTGTTAAACTGATATTAAATAAATTCACGTTTTCTAAATGTTAAGCACCTACCTTTGAAAGTGAAAAAAAGTGAAAGTGAAGTGACATTCAGCCAAGTATGGTGACCCATACTCAGAATTTGTGCTCTGCATTTAACCCATCCGAAATGCACACACACAGAGCATTGAACACACACACACACACACACTGTGAGCACACACCCGGAGCAGTGGGCAGCCATTTATGCTGCGGCGCCCGGGGAGCAGTTGGGGGTTCGATGCCTTGCTCAAGGGCACCTAAGTCGTGGTATTTGAAGGTGGAGAGAGAGCTGTTCATGCACTCCCCCAC
>NC_039279.1:7094374-7167529 GCF_003368295.1 Carassius auratus | reverse complement strand
CACACAAACAACTCTTTCAAAAAATTACATTTCTTGTACAAGTCATTTAGAGCTTCAGATAATGGTTGAACCCTGAAGAAAAAAAAACTTGAGATGGAGCAAGCTTATTAATATATTTTTCATAAAAAATATATTGATTGATTTAAATACACCTTTCATAGTCTGGTAGCACTGTGCTGTGATCTTTCAGTAATAGCTTTTATAAATTAAGGAGCCATCTTTTTTTCTTTTACTCATGCATATTCACTTTACCTAACCAATAATTTAATTAGATATAATAAAAAAAAAATCTAAATAGGGTCATTGCAAGCTTATTAGGAAACAGAGAAAATAATAATACTCTTTAATGCAATAACATATCACTTAATTGCTAAATTAATATTACAAATATAATGTATAGGTTTCTATACCTAACTATTTTCACTGACATGGATGTTCACACATGTACACATCCGCTAAAACCATACTGACATAAACAACATGTCAGTCACCTTTTCCAGAAACTGAGTTCAAAGGTAAAAACAAAATAAAACTGGCAGTAGTATCTCTAAGGATCTGTCCCATAAAACTGGTCATCACTTCTGTGGAGTAGCTGAAAGTGTTAAATGAAGAGGACTAGACAGACTCCAGATGAGTGTGCAGATTTAACTTCACAGAAATTCAGGAAGATAATCTGCCACACATGAGGTCCTTCTGATCAGCTGGAGGGGAAACTTCTTCAGCCTTTACCTTTAAGAATCATTCAAACATAAATTATCATAGACATTTTTAAAAAACCACTCTGTTAAAACTTCACCTTCAAGGTAATACAATCATATTTATGCTAACAAGTGACTGGTTTGTGTAACATACTTTGAACCACATTGAATAAGTCCATATGCTCAGTTTGTATGGGATCATGTCACGCAGCACAGGCCTGATCAATGATAATGAATCATTAGGACCAAAACGGCAAACATTTGTAACCAAAAAGTTGCTGCTGAAACCTAAATAAGTTATTTTGAAACACAAATTTAGGAAATAAAAAAAGACAAGACTACAATATCCAAAAGAATCTGATTTATTGTTGAACAATTCTTTTTTTTAATTATTTAAAACCCCAAAACCAATTGAAAGCATACAACTAAGGTCACCTGTGTTTTGTGCCAATGGGCCTAAGCACAGCAATCTGCACCTCAAAGCTCTGAAAGCAAAAATCTGATTTCATTCTGTGAACACTGATCAGTGTGCACCCATTTAAGTGAACCGATATACTGAATTTTAGAGAGTTTGAAATTATGGGTGAATTTGAGAAAAAAGAAAACTCCAGAAAACATAACACAAATGTAAACATCTAGATCATTTCAGAGGGCTGAAATTGTCCTGAATGCATATTTAAGAGATGTCTTTGGGCTGGTTATTAAAACACTAAGTCATGACCAAATGGAAATGGCAGTCAGAAGACAGAATAACCCTGTTTCCAGCCAGTAAAATCTGTCTGCTGAACTACACAGACAAGTACAGAAGATCATGAGACTGATTTACAAAAAGACCAAAGCAAAGACATCCATCAAGTGGACTAAGATTAGACTTTGCTTTTATATTTGTAGCTCTGTCGCTATCAATCAATCAGATGTGAGGCCAACAGGCGAGTGAGCATGTTCAAAGACAGCCCTGACAGAACCCTTTAAAAGGTGCAATGAATACAGACTCCTTAAGGGCTAAACGAACATCTGGACAAGCTCCAGGGGGCGGAAGGGGAAATTTGTATTGAGAGGATGATGAGGTGCAGAAAAGGGTACCAGCACCAAAGTTGAGTGGCTACAGTTTTTGCAAAGCATACGTCAACCAATCCATTCAAAGCATAGCTTCTTAACCTTCAGAAGTCAACGACCAATTACAATCTTGAGGGTAAAGGAACCGCTCTCTGGTTCTGCAGTTAAGCCAACCCTTCGCCTTCAATCTAATCAAGCATTCAGTATTGACACCCAAAGAAACTCATCGTCTATCAAAACAGTCTTTTGAAAAATGAAAGAAATAAAGCAAGCATGCACACTGGGTGAAGAAAGTGTGAACCATGATGATGCAAACCAAGTGCTGCAAACAACAAAGCTCCTTCAGCTGCATGTTCACTTCAAACTGGGCTTGAAAAAGTAAATTCCCTCAACATATAAATCTTTTGCACTTAAATAAGAGTATTATTTCTTCTCGGTTTATTATGTACACAACAACATCAGTGAGAGTTAGGGAAAGACGTTTAATATCAGAAAAACTGATTGTGTTTCACCAGTGGTGCTGAATGGTTATTTTGGACCGCAAAGGGAAATAAGGAGGGTGGAAGGAGCTTCACCCAAGTGCTTTGTCAAAATAAAAGTCCCAGAATGCACTGGGCTCACACAGAGAGTGCTACATGGGTACAATCCATCATCTTCGGCTAGCAATCATCATCAAAGTGATGCAGCTCACAGCATTGGATTGGGCGCATATTCGGGCACACGGCTGGCATCGGCATTAGATGCGACACAGTCAGTGAGGGAGGGGAGGAGTTAAGAATTAGGCATACTAAAACGGCAGGAACACAGGGAAGCACGCCCACTCTCACTGCTGTTCCCGGTGGGATGTACAGTGCAGCCTGGATTCGTGGGGGTTTAGCTGCGGGGCAAACTGCACATCTCGCAGTGCTCGGTGCCAGGTTGGTTCATGAATGTGCAGTGGAGGCAGGACCACACAGCTGAAGAAGCCTGGGGGAGAGTTGGGCCGCCCATGGCATAATCCAGAGATCCCGACGGCTGCACTCCAACTGTGCCTGGGATTAACATAAGAGTAATTAATGATCTGCTAGTTAGTAAAACCTATTGAAAAAATACTGAAAAACTGAAATAAGCTATAACACAACACTAAAATTACTACCTGGAAATAAATAAACTTAAATTGAACTAGAACTAAAATTTATTAAACGTAAATAATCGTATTTAAAAGCTCACCAAAAATGATATAAAGCAAATTAAAAAAAAAACTGATAACATAAAATAGAGAGCGGATTCAAAAAATGTACAGAAACATTAACATTATATACATTCTAACTATTACATTCTTAAAAAACAATGTTTAGGACAACTCACTGCAGAGCTGCTCGATTGTGGCCCACTGCTCAGATTTCTTCCAGGTCTGAGCCAGCTCCTCATTGGATGTCTTCACTGCATCCAGCAGAAGTCCAATGCTGTCCTGGAGACATCAGAGAGAAGGAGATAAATTCATCATGCAAAATACAAGTACAAACTATTAAGTATTAGTAAAAAAAAAAAAAACAAGATAAAAACCAAACATGACAACCTGAAGAACCAAAAAAAAGAAAAAAAAAATAGGTCAAGTGTTAGAAACTAATATGTGTGGGTATATAGAGAAATACAATGAAAAACTCACCTGTAAGGGCATGACCTCATTGGTGACAAGAAAGAGAAGCAGATGGAAGTCTGAGACAATGTCCAGGAAGGAGGAGGAGGAGGAAGAACACTGGGAAAGATATGTCGCTAAACTGTGGAAGTCCTGCACACACATAAATAAACTATTTTCAATTCAATATTTCAAAAGAACGGTACATTTGACCACAGTAATTGATGTTAGAACAGAAAGGCTGCATTTACACTGCAAGCATTGATGCACAGATCCATATCTGATTTTTTGACCCATCTCTTATACATATAAATTAGACACGACTGGTATCCGATATCTGTATTTACATAATTCCCGCCCAAATTGATTGTGAGTGATCGCTTTAGATGCACATGGTATGCTATTTTAGCGACAGCTCAGTAAAGGTAGAATTATTTAGTGAAATAACATAGTGCCAAGATTATATTTATTAAATGAATTGGAATGAATTAATGAGAGAGAGAGAGAGAGAGAGAGAGAGAGAGAGAGAGCGTGCAAACGAGTGTGAAGCTTGCAAACAAGTGAAAGTTATCGCCTAACTGCTACGAAATATAATGTTGCTTTTAGTAGCGAAGCTGTTTTATTGATAAAATTCAATGGGCATGGGTTTAAAACGAGGTCCTGAATGTGCAATTCATTTATTTTTTTAAGTTTCCATCTCAATAAATTTTGAGCGCATACAGCAGCACACAGGCATTAAAACGCTATCTTTATGGTCGAACATGTCGCCCTCGGCATTTGGAATTCTTGGGAATCGGATATGTGCGTTTAGACACAGGTCAGATGTCCAGATATCGGATATGTCTCCAATTAAAATCCACATTTGGAAGTTGCTTGGATCTGATGTGTCAAAAAAAAAATCCTGTCTTTTTCTTATTTGTGTGTTTACACGTGTGCAACAAATTCCAGTGTGTGTCAGATGTGAGTAAAAAAATCTGTTTTTTTTTTTATGCCAGTGTAAATGCAGCCAAAGAGTTTTATGCTCATGTTCACCAAGAAAAGCTGTTAGATGTCTCCAGATATGACATCTAAAACATCATTCCTAGACTAAAGAGACTTCTAACGGTAAATCTGTACCTGGGTCTCTCCCAGAGCATCTCTGTTTTCGATGGGGAAGCGAAGAGTAGAGGAGAAAGTGAACACAGGGTCCTTTGGAAAAGTGGTGGTGATCTGAAAAACACAGGGTTAAATAGTAACAATCAACAAAAACAAAGACAATGTTAACCTATTATTATAGCATTCAATGAAGGAAGGTTCAGTGGGCCAATTAGGAATGGGCCATTTGATTACTACAAGCTTAATGTCATGTCCCATCATTTGGACATGGTTCTCTAATGGGTTTTAGAGACCACTTATCCACTTACTCTATGCCTTTGCATCAAACCTGAGAGGATAAGATCTATGTCTAGTAGTATTGAAAGATCTAGTAGTATAAAAACAACACTGACTTTTTTTTTCTAGATCAGTGTGAAAGTGTGTGGTTGTTACTCACGTCGATGATCAAGTACTCCACTGGCAGTGGTCGGGCTAAATATGTGATGTCATTGCCAAATTTGTCTTTATCCTGGAGGTGAAGAAAAAGATTGGAAAATGTGTGAACCTTTTCATGCATCGCTGACAAATAATCCCTTGTATTCCTGGGGAAGTATTGAAAACTGATAAGACTGTTTATGAAATAATAGAAATATTAACTTTCATTTCTTTTTGCTTTAAGAAATGTGAAACGCTCAAGTAAAAGGAAGCTCAGGCTGTTCAGAAACATCAGTCAAACCCTACAAGTGATTCGATTATGGTTACAGTTACATGCTGGAACAAAAATGAGAAAATATACACTTCAGTTTTTTCAGGAATTAAATTATTCAAAATTGACAGTAAAGACTTAAATTTTTTTTTTCTTTATTTTATTTAAAACTATATTTTGATATATTTGCTATATGAGCACCTAACTAGAATTATTTCTGAAGGATCATGTCACACTGAAGAGTAGTGTATGTGCATGCATCCTAAGCATCTGTCTTTAGTAACATGCTGTGTGACTGATCATCTGTAGCAGGAGTGTTTTAGTCCAGTACCTTATAGAAGACATCAGGGACATATTGCTCTGTGCTGGACTCTTTGGCATAACCCAGTTCAGGAGCATCTCTGCAGGGCAGTAGACATTCATCCCTCACCAGAGCCATGCACTGATTGGAAACCTGATACCCTTCAAAGTGCACCTGGTTATCGGGACCACCTGCCAATGGACAAAAAAAAAGGCTAGTCAAATTCATGCTCTATTTTCAGGAGGACCCAATAAAATGTTCTGTGCAAAAAAAGTCATAGACTGAGATGGAGGCCTTGAACTAAATATACCACGAAGGCCTTTGACAACCAAATGCCTTCATTTTATCACCATACTGGAAAACTGAACAGCAGCAGAAAATCCTGCGTACCTGTTGCCACCACTGTGAAAAACTTGGATCCAAAATGGCCATCCGGGGAAAGCCGACACGCGTTGGCATGTTGGTTCTGGAAGTGACCGGCTGTGATGCACTCCTCAGCACTCAGGAAGAATGAATCCTGGACATGTGACACACACCCACTAATCAATAATCATATCAGAATACCCCATGTAGATAGTTAAATGCTCATCTTTCGTTTGCCAATTGACCTTGTTTCTGGTGTAGCGGACAGTGCCTATTCTGGTGTCCTCTGACAGAAGATCTGTGAAAATCCACCCAACCTGAAAAAATCAGCCAATATTACTAATGAAAAACAGCTTCACATTTTCTATTGGACACAACTACATTTGGAAGCTGTTCCACATGTTCAGGCAGTAACAACAGCACCGACTGATCAGGTCACGTCTATCGTCCCATCAAACAGTAATGTGAAAGTATCATATGAAAGCCATAGAGGTGTGAAGAGAGAGGAATTCTAAGAATCCCATCAGAGAGCCTCATGGGATGGATGGATGACCTCACTAAGTACAGCAGATCTACACAAACTATTCAGCCTCCCACCTCGATAGGTAAGATATAGATCCATTTTATATATATAAATATAGATAGATAGATGGTAATTATGGGAGCCATCCCTGTATGTTTAGTGCTTGTGTTGTTTAAAGCAATCATGCTGTCTCCTTGTCTTTACTTGTTATGAAACAAAATGTTATTTCTCTGATAAACTGCTATTTACTTATCGCGGACAAGCCCCCGATTTTAAAAAGGCATGGAAAAAGACTCACCTTCCTAAGACCCAGTTTTGCAGCAATCTCTTCAACTGCTTCTGCCTTGGGATCTTCAATCAACTCCAAGCTGTTCTGGGTTCCAATCTGAGTCAAAACACACAAGTGGAAAGGAAGAGAACACAAATCAGCGAAACAATACTTGACAGTTTTGAATCAAATAGTTTGATACATGCATGATTAAACTACAGCAATTCAATTTAAACTAAATATTATTCATTGTTGGGGGGCGATTTGGATTAAATGGCAGACGTGGTCAGTGAGCTCTTCAAATCAAATTTTATCATTGGTTTGAATTAAATTTATCACATTCATTAATATGAAATAAAACATCTGGAATTAAAGTATTCTATTATTTTAATTTTAATTTTAATAAATTATTTTAATATGTTGCAATTCCTAGTGTCGTTAAATAAAGTTTGAAAGACAGCAGTTTTGTCATTTTAGCAGAAACAAAAGAAATATCTTCTGACAACAGTCAACAACAGGCGAGTCTCTCACCTGAGGAGGTTCATAAATGGCGGCAACCTCTGCTCGAAGGCCGAGAGGGATGTCTTTGTGCTCTGTGTATCGTCCGTACAGATACCCCATCCGCTGGTTACCCGTCTTCCTCCAGAAGTCGAGGAAACGGTCCGCAATGGTATGATTCTCGAACATGATGTTGTCCACATGTCGATATTTCTGCAACACAAGATTTTTATTTTTTTTGCAGTTTCAACAGATCAAAACATGGACAGAAATATGACGCTGCTCCTCAGGGAGTGCTCATTTACTTTATTTTTAAATCAAGAAATTGATTAGTGAGGAGTTTGTCTGTATGCGATTGAAGAGTAAGATGAAATTAAAGATGTTTATGATACAGACTGAGAGGAGCAGTGTACCTGTCTGTTGAGGGTGATGGCGCTGGGTTGGCACTTGGTACAGATGCCCTCTGGCCAGGGCGGATGTCCCTCACAGCCAGATTTAATCTTACAGCTGATATTCTCAAGAGCCACAAACTTCCCCCTGAGAGACAGGAAAACTTCATTAAATCACTTCTCACAAATCTTATTTAAGTGAGAGTAGAGAGCTCCCAAAAGCGCTAACTTGTCTGCTCCACCAGTGAGTTTCCGGATGTAGGCGTGGAAGGACATGTGTTTGACCGGTGGGTCGAGGTGGTTCAGATAGTCTTCATCGAAAGGCTATTAAAACAGAACATGAATGAAGAAATGGCAACATTGTATTTTTGTGTTATGTGGATCAGCAAATTTACTCTAAAATAATTACATTTATACATTTCCACGACATTTTAGGATTTTAATTATTTTCCATGACTCCTCCAGGTCTGGAAATCACACTTTTAAAAATTCCTTACAGATCCAATTTTTCAGAGACTGTATAAATAAAAAGTATAGTTGTTGAGGGAACAAATAAAAATAAATAAATATGGTTTTCAACTTAATTTTAAGCTATATGTGACCCTGGACCTGGTCTTAAGCGCCAATTTTTCAAAATTGAGATGTATACATCATCTGAAAGCTGAATAAATAATCTTTCCATTGATGGATCAATATTTGGCGGACAGCTATTTGTTGAACATGTGGAATCTGAGGGTGCAAAACAATCAAAATACTGAGAAAATCACCTTTGAAATGGTCCAAATGAATTCTTAGCAATGCATATTACTAATTAAAAAATAAGTTTTGATATATTAACAGTAGGAAATTCACAAAACATCTTCATGAAACATGATCTTTACTTAATATCCTAATTATTTTTGGCATAAAATAAAAATCAATAATTTTGACCCATACTATGTTTTTTTTGGCTATTACTAAAAATATACCCAAGCACCTTAAGACTGGTTTTGTGGTCCAGGGTCACATATTAGCTTATTTTAAATCATTAAAGCTTATTTAAGTCTTGAGAGTTTGCAGAGGTGCCTTGGTTGAGAATCACTAGGTTAGACCCATCTTCCCATCAGTATTCTTACGTTTCAAGGGAAAGATCACAAGTTCTTACCTCTAAAGGTACGCAGTGAACACATTTCCCCATAGGACCATGTTGGCACCTGAGAAACAATGACAAAGAATGCTTTATAAACATATAAAGATATGTCTCGAGTACTCTGTAGTTCTTATATTGCAATGACTTATTCAACAGGCTACATAACGCAGTAGTTCCAAAGTATGGCAAGAAAATAACTGGTTCTGGAAATATATGCAATATATATAAAAAAAAAAACTGTTTGCAAGGCAGTGTGGAAAAAAGGAGGCAGACTTACAGCTGGGGGTCTTTGTTTCTGTAGATCTTTCCTTCCTGTTTGGAAAGATACTGGTCGATCTCGTCCTCCTGGATCTGTGGTGCAGAGTGTGAACGGGATAAGGAAGATGATGATGAAGAGGATGAAGGGAAGGAAGGGTAGGAAGAAGAGGTGTGAGGCTGAGCTGTGTCCATGTTCTCACTGGAGGGTCCAGCTGAGGATGGGTAAAGAAAGAGCATGTCGCCATGCCTGAAAGACAAAGAAAAAACAGTTTACGTCAAGCTTATGCATATAAAATTATCTTTTCATGACACACACCCACATGTGCACAACTGGGCAATCCCAATCTCTCACAACGGTGCACTTACTTGATTTTCAGCAGGCTGAGGGTCTTGTTCTGTGACAGAATCTCTCCAGTCTTGTTCCGGTTCAGGTAGATAGAGAAACCATTTGAACTGAACCCAAACTCTTTGGCAACCTGGCAAAAAGGCAGCAAAGAATGTCAGAAACAAGAAGCTGACAAATCTTTCATTTTTATTCCTGGAAATGATGGATCTAACATTACTGCTGCGATTGGACATTCCTTGTGCATTTGTCTTATTCTTGTCTTGGAGCCTCCACTAATAAGCTGATAAAATGTGGATCTGTTAAATAATACAGACATTTTAAATGTGAAGCGGCATTCCTGATTGTTTGCCTTTCAGAGATTGTTCAGGTGAGTGATGACTGCAGGACCATGAGTCTCTAAAGCCATGCTGTTCAAATTCAATAAACTCTAATGAGGTTATGAGAGTAGAGTACATGAGAGAAAGAGGAAAAGAAAGTATCTGAGATTATGATCCAAAGAAAAATCCTATTTTCCAAATACTTTATACATTCATATATAATGCAAAAATTTACCAATTAATAAGCTTCCGAATCTTAAACTCAAAAACGAGTGGAATGCATAAATTGCGTAGTCAGACTCTCTGCATAATAAGGCAAAATTATTTTGCACTTACTAAGGCTGCATTTATTTAATCAAATATATAGTAAAAACAGCAATAGTGTGAAATATTATGAATTAAGTTTTCTATTTTAATATTATTTGAAGCGTAATTTATTTCTGTGATGGCAAAGCTGAATTTTCAGAAGCCATTACTCTGGTATTCAGTGTCACATGAACCATAATAAATTATTAAGATATGCTGATTTGATGCTCGAGAAACAAATGTATATTAAAAAAATCATTTGTACTGCTAAATATTTTTGTGGAAACTCGGATACATTTTTTCAGAATACTTTGATGAAAAGAAAGCCTCGCTGAACAGTTAATTCATTTCTTCCTAAAATTTATCTTACGACAAAAACGTTAAACGGGCAATACACAGGTGTATGTAAATATGTAGTTCCCTTATTAAGTGCCTCGAACAAAACCCTGAGTATCTTTCAAAGATGTGATGCCATTATAATAGCAAATCCAGTTCTTAAATTCTTCATCTAAAGAATCATCTCATTTAGAACTCATTTCAAAGAACACTTGTCCAAGTTGAACTCATTCGTAGCATGACAGACTGTTCCTAATCCAAACTTGATAAAAACCAGATGGTTCTGGTAACAACATAATTCGAGAACAGTACTCTAAAAAAGTGCTGCTTCAGAAACAAATGTCCAAATGACTGTCCATTAGGGAACTGAAAACCCAGCAGAAGACCGCTATCTTTACTAATTCAATCAGAAAAAGCTTTTACTGCTCACTCAGGGCACTATCTCCTAAATTTAACTTTTAACTGTAACATACCTTTAAAAAAATGGATGCCTTTAAAAAAACGCAGTGTGCATTTTTTTTTAATCCATGCACCATGAACAAGCACATATTTTTTCAAAGCTAGACCTTCTCTCTGTCTCCTTCCTGGCATTTAATCCCAAAATCAAATGGTGAGACGGTCTCAGTTGATCGCCGGCTCGCTCTCCACCCTCCCGCTGTGAGACATGAATCTTTAATGGGCCCTGCAGTGTCTACATCAGGCACACGCAAACCCTCAGCCCGTCTCAAAAGAGCAGCCAAAATTCCCTATGACTTCTATTATAATACAATTTACCCAATGACATAATAATCAAAGATTGACATTAGGTAACTACCTTTCTCTTCTTCTGGATTTATTATCTACAATAAACATAACTAGTCAATTTTATGAGATGCATCAATTGTTAGATAGCAAATAAAAAAAAATTTAAATCAACTTTAAGTGCCCTACATTTTATATTGGAGTTTTGCTCACTTTCAATGGCATTTTGGCCCCAAGCCCTTGTTCATTCCTGCCTCTGCTGCAAGCACACCACCCATCAAGCTATGCACCGCAGCAGAAATGCATGTCACAGTGGACCACATATGTGTGAAACTGCGGCGTATGGACATAGGTCTCCTTTTTAAAAGCAGTCTCATTAATAAATCAACATTTGGCACTCAGCAGGAAAAAGAGTCTGTGCCAGCACTATTTAATGACTCAGAGGATCTGCCGCTGTGCTTTTGTTGGACTGTTATTCTCAGCTTCTTTACAGACAGGTTGGCTTTGACTTTACCGTTGCATAAGTGCAAAGGCATGACAATGGAAGCTATCTGTGGTGAATAGTAACACCTACTCTGTCAGTGTCAATTAAGCAACAATAAATAATAGCTTTTAAAATAGCAAAGAGTTATGTCTAGTGCAAAATCTTTATTCCTTATACCTTCTTGAGGAAAGCTGCAGCCGTCTCTCGCTTTGTTGAGGCGATTTTTTTCATCCCCTCTGGAGACTGGACACGGATGATCTGTCAATGAATAAACATTAATAAGGGAAGGGAAAGGAAGTTTATGGTTACTACAAAAAGTATGTTTGTTGTTCAATCATATGCTTGTTTCTCACATAGATCTAGAACAGTATTACTAGGACAGGATAGAAGTTCAAATGAGATGAGAGCAAAACTGATCAGCACAAAACAAGCCAATATGAATAAGAGAAAACACATCTGACGCTCACTAAACTGCCACAGAGGTCTATGAATCCAAGTCCGAAAATCCCACTGAATGACATATAATATTAACACAGAGCCAAACTCATGCACTGTTTTGTTTCTTAATACAAAAACCAAAACAAAACATCACTTGCCATTCAAAGCACTTCATAAGTTACTCAATGTCACTTCACTTCCCAGATATAAAACTACAAGAAGCCGGAAAAATAAGCAATCATATTACCTTCTATTTTAGTATCTCGTTATTTATTCAAGTGAAAATCTGCATCTAATTAGACTTTAATAAGCAGTTGAGAAGAACCTGCACTGACACATCTTGTCTTCATCAACCTGTGCCAAGCTAAATAAAGTCAACCCAGCCGAAATAACAAACCTCAGCTGTAAACCATAAGCTAAATCAGTCAGATGAGTGGTGAGCACACACATAAAAGCTGTATTTTAGTATTTAATGTGTTTCTGAACGATTCTGGCTGAGTCTGATCATTAGCATCATGCTAACAATTCTGCTGCCTCATCACTGGATGACAGACTTCACTTAAACTGCCTTAATGCACACGCAGACTGACACTTACTATGTTTTCCGCCATGCTGATGGGATTAACTGTCCCTCTTGACGTCGCTGATATGAGAGTTGACGTATTTTAATATCGCTGTTTATATGATCTTCTCGGATCTATGCAGCGATGCCAAACTCATAGAGCCGGTGCTACATCTAAATGAGTCCGGACTATGACGGGATCCTGCTTAACGTCGACGGACAGAAACAAAGAGATAAATGTCGTGTTCCTGTTTATGTTTGTTTATTGTTATTGTAAGTAATTAAAAACACTTTTTAAATAATATATTTTTTTTTTGTTGCTGTAGATTTTTCATTTAGAGATTATCTAGATGCATTATATAGAATACACATATTTTCTTCGGTGACATTTTTATAACGTCTTATTTATAAACAGTTTCTATATTTTGCTTATTTAATTTATGTTTTGAATAGATGTTTCCCATCCAGTACTAAAGTAGAAATCAAACCACTCTCTGAACAAATAAAATTACTTATATAGGCTACATTTTTAAGTCTATATATTAGTTTACATTTTATTCAACAGGTGGGAGTTGATTCTTTAAACTGCTAATGCATTACATTTGAAAAAAAAAAAAAGTAAATAAATACATTTAAAATATTTCATCCATAGTCTAAGTTGATTATATTCAAACAATCAGTTATATTATTAAAAACAAAGTTTCGGCTCTGCCTTTTTATTTCCCAGGCATGAAAAACAAGCACATTATTTTTTTCTCTTTTTTTTCAAGCTTTATTTTGATCTCATCCTGTAGAGAGAAATCTTCACTTTACACACTGATGTTGTCAACCCTCAAAACGGATGCATGTTCTGTCAGAAAAACTGTCTGCAAAATACAGGCCTGAACAACTCTTTGAAATTGAGGATTCAGAAGGACACACAATCTTAACACGTTTAAAGGACCTGTGCAAAAAAAGTAACATATGTTAATGCTTGTGCAAACCACATCTTTTCAAAGAATTTACTTTGGATATATCATCTTATATGTGGATACATGAAGATCTGACTGTGCAGGAAATGGGCTTTTTTTTTTTTTTTTTTTTTTTACAAAAATGAAAAACCTATAATGTGACCAAACTAATGGATGAACAAATGAATGAATTGACATATAACACAATAGTGAAAGATACATAAACATAGGGAAATAAACACATACTTGACACAATGACAATAAAGTGAAAGATATTTAGAATAATTAATGGCTAGAAAATCATACATTTATGAAAGAGACAGGACATTTGGATGAATAGATTAAATTATAATGAATGATATTATACAATGAAATAAATGGAAAGGAATGAATACATTAGATAGAAATTATACTAAAATTGGACACAATGATAAAGAGGGATGTGATTATGAGGATGACAGATGATGGTGATGAAAAATGAAATGACTACACAAAATGATCATGGATGAAAGAAACACAAGACATGACAGCCCAACACTGTTCCCTTACAGTCACACGAGAGATTTACTGAAACAAATAAGAAAATGAAATCATGCCTGTATGTGTGCTATATGGACGCACTTAATGACGGGGGTGCAGAGCACAAAGCAAATATGATATTACAAAATGAATGGTTCCTCAGGGTATCCTTACATAGAATACTAAGAAATGAAAAAGGGAGTGAAAAGGTTGAAACTTTAAAATCTGCATTAATGACCCATTTGGGTATGCTGATGGGGAAATAGTGTGATGAAGTCAAGTTTTGGAAATGTACTGTCGGCCAGCAGGGTGTTTCACCTCTACAGGACTTTGATCTTTTCTTATAAACTCGGCGAAGGTGGACAGAGGAAGTACCGAGGCACGTGAAATGAGAAGCCAGGCATTTCACGGGCACGTGTCTTGCTTTTACTCACGCAGAGGCTGTGTTACTTCCGTATGTTTCGTGTTCCAGAAGAAAACAGGGAGGGAGAGTAGAAAAAAGAAGACGAGAGCAAAGAAAAGCAGCAGCAGTTTTTCAAAGTAAACAGAATGCAATATGACTGGATCTTCTCTGTTCTATAGTTTGAGCAGAAAGTGTTCTTGGACTGCAAGAAATAAAAGAAACCAGAGGGATGGATATTCAGATAGATTTTTTTTATGTAGATTTTTCTTAGTTTTCCCATTTTTATAAATGTTGCTGTTTTGTGTGTTTATTCTGTTATAAAAGTAAGAACGGCCCACTTGGAGACCTTGGCTGGGATGGAGGCAGGTGCTTTGGAGAACATGACTGGAAGGGTCTTAACTGCACAGAGGATGATGGGAAGGTAACGGGCTCAGATGATACCATACTGAGCCAGCTCGTGAAGCTCCAGATGATTAAAGGCCTCCCAGGGGCAGATGACAGTGATGTCTGTGGGTAGAAACACAGGAACATGAGTTCATCTATCATTCAAAGAGTTAACTTAAGCAGATTGATGGCCAGCTAGCATTCAGGTCTGTTTAATCACAGTAATATAGAATCACTGATGATGCCCAGTATGAGAGGCTTGTCTGACATGCATGCATCTCATCAGACTAATCATTTCAGACAGCTTAGAATAGATGGTATGTGATGTTGCCATTACGGCAAAACACGTGAGGAGAAATGCAGATTATATTGTACTTACCAGTGCCTAAACCTTCCATGCCAGGGATGTCATCTCCGAAACTAATAAATAAAATAAAATAAATGCAATAAAAAAAATGAATGAGATAAAATCGAAAAAGAGATCGAATTAGATTTTTAAAATACAGAATATTTTTAGAACAGTCATGTTGTCAAATTATTGAATATGCACAGTTTTAATTAAAGCATGACTGAAGTTTGGAATATCACATGGCCATTGTCATAAAGATTTTACTGTCTAACTTACCCTTGGACACCCTTCTTTGGCGGCTTGCTCTTGAACTGGCGAGTCTGCCTCTGCTTGAACTTGGGCGGTCCTTTGCGTGGTGTGGCAGGACCACCGGTGACACGGGTGACTGATTTGATCTCTGGTTTGAGTGGCTCAAGATTCATGGCTGTTTGTCACGGTTGGTCGTTTTTCTTTGTATTCGCTACCCGTGATGTGGTGCTGATGTAAATGCATCAGAAAGACTGGAGTGAGTTTATAGTTCACACCCAATGAAATCTAGAATTTTTTTTTTTTTTTTTTTTTTTGTAAAATGGATTTTGGCTGCATTCTGGAAAAGAAAAATGTAGGACTTTGTGACACGTACAAACACATTAAAACACATACATTTTTTTAATTACACATTAGGCCAGGAAGGTTAGGTCAAACTGACACCTAATGAATATCCATGGCATCTAGACTGAGAAAACTATACCCATAATCTTCTTTCTGGTGATTAATACACACATCCTAATACATATTCCACTCTAACTGAATCTCTAGCATGGCCCGTGCTCCCAGAAATGAGCTCAGGGAATGTTTCTTGAGTAGGGTGACCCATTTTATGTAATCCTGCTTGGATTAATAAACGTCCCCAGACCCCAGGGGGGGACAATCTGCACTTGGATTAATCTTATTAGAGCAGGGATAAGACCAAAACATGCTGAGCAAACAGAAAAGATCAAAATATGACCTTCAGTTATATGCCTGTTGCACAATTGTTTGTTACTGCTCTTTTTATCTATCTTTATATATATATATATATATATATATATATATATATATATATATATATATATATACATACATATATATATATATATATACATACATATATATATATATATATATATATATATATATATACATACATACATACATACATACATACAAACATACATACATACATACAAACATACATATATACATACATACAAACACACACATTTACCACATTAAACTAATATCTGAATACCTATGGCCACCTATCCACTTAAACAGTATTAATAAATAAAATAATAATAATCAATTGATCATGAATTGAAATTTTTAAATTTAAAGTTTTGATATCATACAGAAATTCTGTATGAAAATAATTGTACTATTTTGGGGAACATTATGTTCAGTCAGTTCTGGCATTCTGTGGTTATGCAAAATTATCACTAAACTGTATAAATGACTTATCCCAGGCAACTTTTTATGTCTTTTATATGCATCAATGGTCCACTGTTCTCAAATAAAATAATTTAAACTCAATTCAATATATTATTCATTAAGTACCCACATAATAAGTGGCATGCTGTAGTCAAAACATCTTCAAGACCCATAATACCTTACAGTGCTTTTATCCTTTGACACATTGTTAGAAAATCTTATTACAGAACAACCTTATTTCCTTAAATATTTGAAGGCTGTACTCACCGGTTTGTTGATTGACAGGCTGTTGACTGGGTGCAGCTGCACCGTTTCTGTATGTCTCTCCAGTGGAGGAGCGGATGTGAACACTCGGCTTTCTTTGCGAGCGGTGCGGGGGTTATAGGTCTTTTATATTCTCTGGCCCTCTCAGAAGATTAGGAGAGCGATGCTTCCCTCCCCTGATCCCCTCGACTATAGATGAACAAAATATGGATGCATGCATTAATGTGTATTTGTGTAACACCATGTGCTTTTAAAAACTTATGTATTAACTTCATATCCTGTAGATTTTGAATACAATAAAACAACATATAGGCATATCCATAATAAATTGCATAGACAGTGGCCTCAAACTGTATTTGGACTCATAAAACATTATTGCACTTGATGAGGCCACTTTTTACAGGCTTGGTTTTGTTAAAAATTGAAACTGACTTTTGGTTGATCTAAAAGTGGTTTGTAAGGTCCTCTGAGGTGGAGGTTATGCATCGCATTCTGCATAAATGTAGTGCTTGAAGAATTTACTTAATGTTAAAGGAGAATATTTATGAATATAATTATGAATATATATATATATATATGAAAGGCCACAGACAGGAATCTTTTCAGAAGGTTTCTAGAATAGGCTAATTCTTTTGAGATGGGATTTGCTGATTGAATTACATCTGATATTATAATGGAAATATCCAGAAACTGATGAGTGTTTAGCAGGTAGAGTTCTTCTAGAGCTTCTTTGTTCTGCAGCTTTCTATCATTGTTACACAACAGACCCACATCCATGGGGGTCCATAACATTATCCAGTGGAGTTCATTAGTGACTCAACAGCACAAAAACAATTACTGCTGAACACACTAGATTACAGTTTGGAGGTTTAATTAGTTGATTACATCGTCTAGATCTGCAGTCAGGAATACTTCGCTTCATCAAGGCATCTGGCCATCTGTTTTGCTCTGTTGATAATGAGAGTCTTTGTTATTGACAAGCTGTTGTCAGTTAAATAATATGAAATCTGTGATTAGGATGAACTACAGCTCAAAAAGTCCTTTGCTATGGATGAGTAAATCTAGTTCATTTTTATCTTTGCAAAACATCTTTTTAGGTGATTTTTTTTTCATCTTTCAATATAATATAATATATAACTATAAAAGATACATATAAAATATTTGTAGCAGGAAAAATTAAATGTGGTGATGTGTTAAAGAGGTATTTATGGGTCACTGGCTGCACATAATTGTCTTTGGGTCAGAATTTGGCACCACAACCTCAGTGCAAGGTCATGAGGTCGAACGTGCCCCTTGTCCCGTCTGTGGTTAATGAGATATGAGGACTCACTGAAGAGGCACAAAAGAGGAATCGATCAATTACAGAAATCTACTGGGTTAGTGGGGTTCATGTGCTCTAACAATCAATAATTAGCTTGTGAGATTACTGTGATGACCCAACTCAATAAACAATAAACACCTAACTCTTATCCCTGCTTGTTATCTGAACCATCACACCAATTCAAACTGACACTTTGATTTGATGTTAAAAATGTTAAATAATTTTGTTAAATATATACTCTGGATATCTGGAATTTAAAATCTTAAAAAATGCTAAATAAATGTACATAATCCCAGTATCAACAATAAGTGTGTGTGTGGGTGTGTGTATATATATATATATATATATATATTAATGTATAATATAAATATTGTATTATAAATGTATACAGTATTTATTTTTATAGTATTGCTATTTTTAACACACTTTGAAAGTAATAGAATAGAATACACACACACATACATAGACGCACAAATAAATATTTTATTCATATATCAGAGGAATTGTTTTATGCTTGCATGCTCAATTCTGCTCAAAGTCGAAGAGGAAGAAAACATTTCAAACTTCAGTGCCATTAATGACCTCCATGAATCAGTGTCACACTGTCTTCTGTACATCTTGTCCTCAGAATATTGAACCACTCTTCACGTCATTCATCACAAATCCTTCAAGCAGCTGGATCACAGCTCTGCTCTTATGCCTCGGCCTGGCACGCGGCATCAAGCCTTCATATGCTGACTCACAGGTACTCAGATCAGGATGATTGTCGTCAAAGAAACCACAAATGCCCACAAATACCATGATCAAATATGCTGCTAGGCAACCCTGATGACTATTCAGAGCCAGCCAATGTGGGCTCTAATGCCACAAGAGCTGATCATAGAGAGAAACACATGATCCTGTGTCATTCTAATCAGCAGTTGGGTACAGCTATTGGTTAGAAGAATTGAGATGTGAATCAAGATTTATTCATAAGTTTACTAAGTCATCATAAAGGCCTTTCATAAAATATGAAATGTTCACAATATTATCACAATATATACATTTATTTGACACTAAATAAATTATATATATATATATATATATATATATATATATATATATATATATATATATATATATATATATATATATATATATATATATAACTATTTATTTAATATAATTTATTTAGTGTCAAATAAATACATAATTGGTGAGCACAAGAGACTAATAGTTACACATCACATTAAATAAGTGATAAATAAGAAAATGTACACTCTTAATATACAAAAGGATCAAACTTATCTATAAATACATAACATCTTCAACATTTAATACTGTTTTCGAAATATTAAAGGAAAAACATGTTTTTTTTATAAAGTTGTATCATGGGTATAGTCTGATCTGTCAGTTCTATAAACCAGTAATATTGAACACTGCCTAAAAAAATTCACATTTTCATATGTATTTTCCATGATTATAAACTGTACTGTATTCTGTGAAGAATAGTGAAAGAAAACCAATGCCATAATCTCATCAAATTGTTGTTTTCAAACCTATACTATAAAAGACTTTACAAAAAAAAACCCTCAGAAATAAAACATCTACATGCATTACAAAAATGAGGATTTCAGAGGAAAGTTGTCAATTGCCATTAAAAGAGTTTATGTTCTTAGAATCTTTGTGCAATATCCATACAGTACTGTATATGTTCTTCATTTTGATTTGAGGTGTATTTTGATTCATTTTGATTTCCGAGGTCCTGACTCTCTGGGGTCATTGAAAAAAATCCCAGGATGTCTTTCGAAAGAGTAGAGGTGTGACCTCTGTATCCTGGCTAAATTCGCCCATTGGCCTCCGACCATCATGGCCTCCTAACAATCCCCATATCTGCTGATTGGCTTCATCACTCTGTCTCCTCTACACCAGTAAGCTGGTGTGTGGTGGGCGTTCTGGCACACTATGGCTGCCGTCGCATCATCCAGGTGGATGCTGCACACTGGTGGTGGATGAGGAGATACCCCCTGACTATGTAAAGTGCTTTGAGTGCTTAGAAAAGCACTATAAATGTAAGGAATTATACAAATTTATTAATTATATGACCGGGATGTGTTTTTGACAGACTCACCCATTAAAAACATCCAAACAGTTGCTGCTATGAAACACTCTGAATCTGCTCTCAGTAAATCTCCACCCAAGTTCACTATCATCAGGACTTCTTCAGCAACTTGATCTCCATCTTAAGATACGCCTTCAGGTTGTCATCGAGAACGTTCTCCTCAATGGCTGCCAGAGCTCTGTCTCCACCATCGCTGTAATATTTCAGCAGTTTTTCAGCATGTTCGATCCACACACAGTTATGGCAGCCGCTCATGCAGCAGTGGCTGGGGGGAGATGGAGGGCCCTCGTCCGCAGGTTCTGGGACAGTCTGTGTCTGTTTTACACTGCTGATGGTTGAAGAAGAGTCTGGGCTTGAGCTTTGCTGCTCACAGGAAGTGTAGAGCAAAGCTCTGCTCTGAGAAAACACAGTCCAGTGATGGGATCTGTTTTTGAAGAGAGCAATGTAGCAGGTGTGCAACTGTATAAAAGAGTTACAAACAGATTTATGCAGTTTATTTGTGAGTTTATATGACAGGATGTGAACTATTTATATTTTAACAGCCTCTTCCTCCTTCTGAGATTTTCAAATTTTCAAATAGGAACTTTTGATCAATAACTTCTACTTTGTATTTTAAAAAAAATGTTTACAGTGATAAACTACAAGTAATAAAGGAACAAAATATTTCGATTGTTATTTTATTTTAACGCTAAATTAACATACATTCAAAAATGTATACAAGTTGTTCATATTAAATTGTTATCATTTTAACATATAAGTTGATATACAAAAATGATAAACTTATTTAATATAATTTATAATATATATTTAAAATTACAGATTTCAAAAGTGCATGTTAAAATATTATTTAAGAAAATGTTAGCTTACATCATTTTTTTACATTCATATTTTTTGTATTAAATTTTAATGAAAATCCCTTTTCTACTACATGTTAAACAATAAATAAATGAGCACGGTGCATTTTTCTGTTATTTCATCTTCTGATTTGTATTTGTATATCAAAATATAGCTGAGATGTATGGTTACACAAACACACGTTTGTTTTTGTGAAAAGTGGGGACATCCCATAGGCGTAATGGTTTTTATACTGTACAAACTGTATATTCTATGGCCCTACACCAACCCTACACCTAACCCTAACCCTCACAGGAAACTTTGTGTATTTTTACTTTCTCAAAAAAACTAATTCTGTATGATTTAAGCGTTTTGAAAAATGGGGACATGGGTTATGTCCACATAAGTCACCCTCTCCTTGTAATACCTGTGTCATACCCATGTCATTATACAGAGTTGTGTCCTGATATGTCACAAAAACAAGAGCACACACACACATTTTCAATCTCACCCTTTGCAAACATGACATAGGATTGAGGGAAGGCATCGCACAAGTAGCTCATACAGTCTCGCCAGGAATCGCCATGTCGTCCTTATGTTTTAGAATGCATTCACTTTTTTCACAGATTGAGTGAAATAATAGTAATAAAAAACACTTATTAGTTATTTTAAACTCACACAGCAAGTAGCGTTTCAACTGGACGCGGCCATACTGGAATCATGCGTGACCTCTGTGTGCGCGTGACTAGGGCGAATCCAGTTAGCCAATCAGACTGAAGAGAGAAAATTATTTGAACCAATTAGAAGTAGAGAGAGCTCATAGGAGGCGGGGTTTATAGAGAACGCAAACAGACAGCACTAGCAATTATATCCAGAGGATGTCAGTAATGGAACATAATCCTACATTTGTCATGAGAAATCTGCCATCACACACAAGATGTGCTGAGGTTGAGATAAGATACAGAACAACAAGAAATGCACTACTATTCCCTCTACTGCTGCTACTAACAAAAATTGATGTATGGAATAATACAAACCAATAATGAAATAAATACAATTCACAAATTAAGAAATACTCTAACATTTTACATGTAGATGTTGTGCGATGTAAATTGTGTGGCCTATTTGTATTAATATAATGTGTAACGACTGTGACCGTTTCTAAAAAAAAAATATTTTGCAGTTAAAAAAAATTTTTTTTTTTATCCAATTCTGAATTAGTGCATTATTATTAATATTAAATTATACACTTTAAATTACCCATTTTATGACAGACTGCATTGCTCACAGAAAAATTGTCTTTAAAAGTATCTTAAATATATATATATACCACTTCTATGGTCAGCTAGATTGTGAAATATCAGTGATGCATGTAATTATCCAGTCATTTCCACTGGACTGTGTGTTTTAGAGGCACGTCCATAGAAACAAAACACACACCGCTCCTGAGACCTACGCAAATTCTGCATGCATGGACACTATTAATGTTAAGCACATACCTGCATTTTATACCCTCTGTACTAGTTCAGGATAGAATAAAACATGTAAAAAATAAAAAATGTTGATTCAGGATATTTACATCTTTCAGAATACAGATACTGATGAGTCAGAATTATTTTACAATTGTTAACATGAGCAAAACCTGTTTTACAATTTGGAGAAAACTAGGCTTGGCTTTTCTGTGATTAAGTCTGGAAAAACTAAATAAGGTATGCCTTTCAAACAATTAGTTGATGATATTTTTACTTGAAAGGGAGGAATTTTTAAGCTTATTCATGTTCTGTTAGGTGTGAACACAATGTGATATCAAAAGTAGTTATTAAACAGGCAACTGGCCCGACAAGTTAACCTTAAAAATTGTGCAATGCCATTATGTCATATTAACATACACACCTGTCCTTAGTGATAACGTTATCATGGAGACAGTCATGTAAACTGGGGTCTGAAAAATCATAGGTGGGTCTGAAACACAACATTGTCAGGAGAGATTGGTGTGGCTTAGAGGGAGAAATGTTGTGTCCAATACTGGAAGATCGTATTATATAGTAAGTCTGCGGTGAATGGGTGCCGCCAGAATGAGAGTTTAAACAGCTAATAAAAACATCACAATAATCCACAAGTAATCCACACAACTCCAGATGATAAATGAATGTCTTGTGAAATGAAAAGGCTATGTGTTTGTAAGAATGCTGAACGATCTTATTATATAGTAAGTCTGCAGTGAATGGGTGCCGCCAGAATTAGAGTTTAAACAAGCTATTTAAAAACATCACAATAATCCACACAACTCCTGTCCGCTGATTAACATCGTGTAAAGTGAAAAGCTGCACGTTTGTAAGAAACAAATCCATCAAGATGGTTTTTTACTTCAAACTGGTGCTTCCAGCTTTCATCCAGCTACTGTTTCCTCCTGTTAAAAAGTCAACTCATCTGTATCAGGAGAGAAATATGCCCAAGCACTGTTAAAGCACTGTTTAAAAATGAAAAATGTTCTAAACAATTATTCTGCTGGATTTTAAAGTAAGAGTACAACTGGACATTTTCACTGGAGGAAGCATTATTATGGACTTGTATTGTATCCATAAAACAAACAAACAATAGTTTAATGTTAAAAACACCTTAATGATGGATTTGTTTCTTAAAACACATAGTCTTTTCACTTCACAAGACATTAATTTGTTGTCTGGATTTCTTGTAGATTATTGTGATGTTTTTATCAGCTGTTTGAAATCTCATTCTGGTGGTACCCATTCACTGTCCACTGATATAGTGCTAAAAAAAAAACACAATCTTGAAAGGCCTTAGGGTGAGTCCTTTTTCATTTTTGGGTGAGTTTAAAGTTTTTGATAAACACAGTGTTTTTCAACATAAATATATTTACATATGACATTCATTCATGCCTTGTTATCCATATCGACACTGAGTAAGGAAATAAACTGTGTAAAACAGTATGTTATAGAAACTGAGCTTTTAATATGCATTTGGACTGCTGCCTGGACTGAACTCTTGCGAACTTCTCTGACCGTGTGAATCAGTAACTGTGCTTGGCATCTGAGTATGTTCACAGTTCCAGAAGAGGAAAGGTCCTTGAGCATGCTTTCACACACTCGCACACACACACACACACACACACACAAAATAAGCACAGTTAGCGCACATACACAAACAAACTCAGTTGCTGGATTATTTTTAAACGCGTTGTTATGACAGCAGTGGATTCTACCTTTGGCCAAATGGTTGGACGCTTTGAAAGTTCACACAAATATGAAAACAAGACATTCGATGTCACATGTTCTAATACATAAGTGTCTCTTTCATTCAGCCTCAAATCAGTCTGGGGAATTTTAAATACACTAATCCCAGCGGCAGAAATGCTCTTTGCAGCAAAATAAATCCTGGCAGATTTTCTGACAAGGTCTGCACATTCCTGATGCTCTTATGAGGAAAAGAGGAAACAGCCATGAGAACAAAAATGATACATTATTGTCATGTATTTCATTTTATATGTCGGCTTTAATGTATACAATTTCTCTTTAAGAACATGCTTTGAGACCCATATTAGTGGAATCATGAAAAATACTATATATTAAAATAGCTTACTTCTCTTTGAAGGAAAGTACTTACCTTTTGAAATCTCTTTATATATATATATATATATATATATATATATATATATATGTATATATTATATATTTATATAAAAACAAACAGAATTATTTAGCTTTTATAAATATGCTATATCTGTACTCAAAGCCGCATTATTTGAATGACCAGTAAATAGTACTCGAAGCGATGATGCTCAGCTTTTTATTCGTTCACACCAAAGCTCTGTCCCCCGGTGAGAAGCTTTTTTCCTCTTTCAGGATTAATACACCTGCTGATGTGAGTCAGAGTATGGACAAACACCTGAAACCCTCTGAGACTCTCTTTCCTGTGCGTGGCGCCGTTTCATTGCTAAGTCATTATGCTTTCTGCCACCCACACACACTTCTCCATGTGTCAACAGTTCTTTAGCAATTCTGAGAAGCTGAAAATTGTCTGCACTACAAGTGTTATTTATAGCTCTCCAGTCCATGCCATACTTGAATGCAGACTTGGGCCATTTCAGCACCCACCTCTCCTATACTGAGATCTTTTCTTACAAATTGGATCTCTCTGTACTACTGAAGGTTTTAATTGGCTTGGACTGTGTCAGCACTGTTGAGCGTATGTGTTTTGTCCTGTCATTTGGATTTACTCAGGTGTTAGAGCGAGAGAAGAATCCAGAGGCTGGTTTGGATAAGTTTGTGTGCGGGTCCTTCTGATGCCCTTGGCTTCCAAACAGTGTAGAGGAACATTAACCTGCTTTCACACAGGTCCAACTTTGTCCAGTTTGCACAAAGCCGGCACTGTTCCCCTCCTTTCGCAACAGGCAGGCTGAGACGGTCACAGAATGACACCTTTGTGACAAGTTGTGCTGCTCTTCTATCTTGTCCAACAATGGGATGAAATGTATATCGAAAATAGTGCTAGTGATGTATTGTTCTCTTATGCAAACATGCTGAACAATACAAACAGACATTGAGCTCTTGGACTTGAGGTGGGAAATAATTACACATTTTGCATATTTTGTTGGCCAGCATGCTTTATGGTGTGAGCTCTTGAAGTCTTTGCTAATAATAATTGCACAACAGCTTCCTGTGTCATCAGGCTGTTTGGTGTCATTAAAAGTCACAAGGTACAACAGATTGAATCCCAGCAGGGGCAACCAGGTAAACAAGGCCTAGGGGTCATGAGAACGGTCCAATTAAGGCCAAATGAAGAGACGATCAGCTCTTGTGGGAATTTTGGTTTTCCCTTTAAAATCAGTTCGAGGCGCCTTCCTGAAGTTATAAGAAGACTGAGAGACAAATCATCTGATTAATGCATAGAAGGTGGAAATTGGGCATGTTTCTTTTTCTATTTTATTCTTTGTTCATTGTTTTTCAATAAATCAAGGAAAGGAGGTGTTCAAAGTTCAGTTTATACACCTCCAAATTTCACATTCATTATTTGTTTTAAGGACTTAATATAAGATATATATATATATATATTCTTTCTTTAATTATAATAGTTTTATTGCAGTTGACAGTGTAACAGGACATCAGTATGTAGATTTCTAATGGACATTTGGATAGATTTGAAAGCCAGCTTGCAGTCGATTGTATGGAATGGGGAGCGTTTGTGCAAAATTAAGTTTGAATCATTGAAAACAAAGATCAACAATATGCATTTACATAAAAAAAAAAAAGAAAGCTCAAAAGTACTCCTAAATGGCATATATTAATACCTAAAATGTACATATTAGTACATAAAAGCATATTAATAAATCCCAAATTAGACATTGAATAAGTATCTGCCCCGAATAAATGCTTTACAGTGATGAATATTAAAGTTTGAATGCAACATATTTGTTCATTCATTGCATACATTCATTCATCTAATGTTGACCAGAGACTAATTTAGCATTATAGCTGCTAACATAAATATCACTTTAAAAACACTTACTGTGTAGCAGGCAGCTTCTATTGATTCAAATTCTTTCAGCCTGAAGACAACGCTTTATAAGGTGAACAGGAGTTTTCAGATAGATTCATTTTGGTTTACTGAGTTTTGTATATTTCGCAACAACTGCTTTTAGCAAACACTTTTAGAAGACACTTAGCAAACATGACATGCCCAGTTTGGTTAAAATTTAAACCTTTGTTTTTCTATATCAGTTGAACTTCATGGGGAAAAGAGAGATACTTAACTTATGTAACACAAAAATAACAAATGACCAGTCTTATGAAAATTGCATAATAAAGAAAATGGTAATCGTCAGAGTCAGTATTAAGCACTGTGGTGACTCCATAAACCAGATAACCAATCTCATGGATCTCTTTTAAAGCCTCTCCCCACCTGGATGAGAACAGCTAGGTCATTGTAAGCCTGCACAGGAAAGTGGCTGAATACCTCATGCGATGATGCAAATCTATTTGTAAACAAAGATCCAGTTTCAGCTGGAGTTTAGTCAGGGTTAAATGCTAAAATATACCCTGAAGTGATGATTTAAGCCATTTAAATAAATATGAATGGCTTAAACCTCACTTCAGGACATATTGAACTTATATATATATATATATATATATATATATATATATATATATATATATATATATATGTTGTGCCTGTAATATGAGACTCGCTTACAAGTATAAAGAATTATTGATCAGCACAAGTACAGGCAAATAAAATGCCACCCCTTTATGAGGATGAACATTTGTACAAACAATGTACATCGGGTTTCCAAATGTGGTCATATTCTGATAAGGCTATCATAAGAAAATATTGACATAATCCAGTAAAGTCAACATTTTGTCCAAAAGTCCAAATAAGACAGCTGACATCCTGTACTAAATGCAATGTTTGGCCTTATTCAGAATATATGCAGTACTATATAATAATAATAATTAATAAAAATAATAACTATACATATATACGCACACACTGTATATGTGAATTTATTAAAATAATATAATATAATAAATACATAAAATACATACATGTACTCAGTATAAAATGTTTTACATTAATATATAATCACATTACTTTCAATTGTGCATGTGCAATATGAAATATTTATTTGAAATATTAAATATTTATTTGCTCTTGGACAAATTAAAGTAATATTTGATAGGTAAAGCCTTTTTTTTGCCATTAAATACGCTGATTATATATTATAACACATAGTGTTATTTTAGTATTATTTAGTTTATATTTTAGGAATTTTGTGCTTTTATTAGCAATTAGTATAATAGTATAATAGAATAATTTTTATTTCAATTTAAATTCAATATCAGTTTTATTTCCAGTTAGTAATTTGAGTGCTTAATTTATCTTTAGTTGCCAATGCAACTTTTCTTATTTAAATTTTCTTTATTGTTATTATTATTATTATTTCTTCTAATATATTAATTATATATCAGATAGCAAAAATGTTTTTCATAATTTTAGTTTTACTTTCAGTTAATGATAATATCTCTGATACTTACATCCTGCTTTTTGGAAAAGTCTTGACCAGGAAATTGATATTAATAAAAAAAAATTCTGTGCATGTACACTTTGACAGCCTTGAAGATGTCTGACTCTCATTGTAGCATTATCAAATTAATTTGTCCTGGTTCAAGAGTTATTTCAGTAAAGGTCTCTTGTTAAACCACACAGACCGACAGATTGTGAACATGTTCTCTTATTTACATCAGATATGCCTCATAATTTAGCCAAATGGGTGGAAAATGAGGAAAGCTGATACATCCATAACACCTACTCATTATTTTAATGTGCCAAATGTCCTTTTGGAATAGAATAACAAACTGCCACAAACATGATTTACATTGATGTTGTAGAAGGGACACTTGTGTCTCAAGGACAGGTTTTTATGTCTGCATTCTCCTTAAATACTCAGCACACAGTGAGGAGTAAAGGCTTATCATATTACCTATAGATTCGGTATCTAGATTTTACCGGCAGCGTTTAACATTTGATACATGCTCAGGACAGGCTGCAGGGAAGACATACAAGGCGGCAGTCGGGTTGAACTTGATTAGAGACTTCAGATGCATCCTAAATCATTCTCACATCATAAAACCAAGAGGGTAGGTTGTGTTTCTATTGTGAATTAATTTTAGGAGGCTCCTATTATGGACCAGTGTGAAATGTAAAACAGATGCTAGAGTTGTCGAATATGTATGATGGCCAGAATACTGCAATCTAAGTTAATAATTAATACTACAATATAAGATGATGTTTCAAACAACCTTGGGATCCAAACAACACTGGGCTCCATTAACAAACACAACGGCATCTTTTGCTATCTCAGAAGGCTGAGATGCATTGATAACCTTGATACAGTATATAAAATAATTTGGTGGTACATTTGCGTACTGTGAACATTTACTGGAAGAGAAAGCCGCTGACAATTTACTGTATGCGAAAAAAAAAAAAACCTATGCTACTGTTACTTTTGTATAACTGTGATTAAATGGAAAGAATGTTCTGTGAAACTTGATTTGCAAACTCATTTTATGAAAAGCCTGCATTACTAGATGAGGGAGTCCTGAAGCTACACTCAATCATTTAGCATTCTTTCCTAAAGACATAATAATTTTTATGCACCTGCTCATACTTCACTGTCTCATTGTACTTTGTATTATTTACTCTCAGAGAATTTTGGCTTTGCAAAGTACGTTAAAACTACTCTGGACCAATGTTAAACAATTATTGCTGCGATTATTAAATAAAAACCATACTGACCCCAAACTTCTGAACAGTAGAGTATACATATATCAGTATATTGCTTATGCAGTTACAATAATGCAAAAACCAACAGTGTGCATTATGTTCTGTGCTTTGGTTTTTGTTGACACAGTGGCTACCTTTAACAACCCTCCATCAGGAACCCTGCAGCTCAGGCTGACGTACTCAGGAACTTATCAGCAGTACCTATGTAAATGTCATTACTAGTTACAAAGAAGTGCATTTTCCATTCAACTAACTTCCTTCTGGGATGTTATCCTGATTATGTCCCTATGACCTGGTATACGCACAAACAGTCTCATATTACAGAACTGAAAAAATGGTGTTATTCACAAGGGCAGCTGTTTGTACCTAGAGCACAATTAGTTTATAAATATCCTTGTTTTTTAATATCTACATCAATAAGCAGAACATTTGCATATGGTTTGAAAAGGTATTCTGTTCAGCTTCAGTTTAATTCTAATTTACAGTCACAATAAATACAAACTTGGGAAAATAATGAAATAATCAGTCTTGCTGCTGCACCAAAATGATTGTGATTGCGCATTTTATACATGTAATTTCAAGCTTATGCATATGTATGGTATTGCTACATTTAAGTTTACAGAAGCAGCATTTCAAAACT
This sequence comes from Carassius auratus, assembly GCF_003368295.1. Lineage (NCBI taxonomy): Eukaryota > Metazoa > Chordata > Actinopteri > Cypriniformes > Cyprinidae > Carassius > Carassius auratus. Next base: position 7,137,603 of record NC_039279.1, on the reverse strand, counting down.
CATTATATAGGAAAAGTGACAGAAAACAGCACACATTTATTTCACAGTCCTTTGCTGGTCTGTGTTTCTTAGTAAACACAATTGGTAGCACTGCAGTAGTCTATAAAATCATTTGTACAACTTATCTTATTAATGTGCCCAATGCACAACCAGGCCATACTGTACAACGTCTTCTGCTGTTCATTAAGGTAGAGATAACCCAAAACATTGGTTTTCAGAGGAGCAAACCAACTAACTGTTGGTCATTCAGTCTGAGTTACAGAAGTCTGTCTATGCGTTCGAGCACAGCGATGTAAAGAAAAACAGAATCACAAATCTTAATTTAGAAACACCAGAAAAAAATAAAAATAAAAAATAAATAAAAACTAGTTTAGGTGAGCTGATCACTGGGGTCTTCTGATGTAATTTCCCTGCAGTGAGAAACAGAGGAAATATTAGATTACACCTGAATCTATCTGGAAATATTTTGAATTGTTCTAAAAGTCAAGGTTATTATAGTTAACCAAAACTAAAACCATAATATATATATTTACATGGAATGAAGTTAACTATAACAAAATAAAAAATAAAAATAAAAAATAAAATGAATAAAAATAAACTTTATGGACATTTAAAAACAAAAACAACAAAATTACTAAAACTTTAAATGTAAAATATAATTTAAAAAATATAAATATATTAATTAAAAGCTAGCATCTCAGTGGTTTTAAAATAATACTGTTTAGATTAAATACTGTGTAAATACTGTGTATATATATATATATATATATATATATATATATATATATATATATATATAGGAATGAAAGCAGATCTTGAAAGAATGAATGACAGGGCAAAGAGAGAGAAGAATTCCCGACAGACATGTGTAATCAAGACAGACAGACAGAATGAGAGGCACTAGAAATTTGAGAAGTAAAGTTCCAGGAAAGAGTTTTTTTTCCATCACCAAAAGGAAAGATGATGTTGTTTTGTGTGGGTGATTATGAGTTTAATCTAAAAATCTGTAATTTGCACATTTATCTGTTAATTGAAAGAATGGCATTTTCAAGATATCATAAACATCCCTTTATATATGAAAAATACCACATTAATGGTTAATAATACAATACAAATATTTTCCATTTGTATTCATACAGCACCCTTACACAAAACTGAAAGAAACTCTGCAATCAATAAGATCATAATAAAGAGAAAAAAAATTCTCTTTAAAAGGATGGAAGCTAAAAGTCAAAGGACGATAGTCTAGGGAGAGCCAGTGCAATCAAACACAGCATCAATAATTCTCCACGTACATTTGTATATATTTGTCTCATGTCATCAGGTTGTGCGGAGGGGCTGGTCTGGCCGTTCTGGGCTCGTGTGGATGCTCGTGGAATTATATTGTCATATGAATCCATCTTTTGCTAAAGCCGAAAGCAGTCCAAATATACATGGCATGTGAACACAAAAATGCATAAAAACATTGGTGGCTACAACACATACTGTATGCAAATAAGGTTCTTTTGTGGACTTGTACAAATTCTAAAATAGTTTTTGTTTGTGAACAGCGACCACAAGACTTAGTGGTTTTATGCATATTCAAATCAGTAGTAAAATATGTGCACTCACTTTGTTTATTCCTTTGGTGATGATGGCCAGTTCTGTCGGTTGGTAAACGCAACTTCGGTGTTGGCCGTTATAGTCGCTGTATGGGGACACAGGCGTATTACCTGAGAATACAATGGTAAAACAAAAATGTTAGCTGTTTGGATTTGAGTATGGCGGTCTGTGACACACAATATTCCTTATACACACACTTCAGAGAATGGCAAAGCTGCTATATGCGATAAAATGCAAATAGATAACCTGTTTTCCACTGAATAATAGTAGTTATTCAGGGGAGCATATTATATTAATTAATATATAATTGACAATTAAAACAACAACAAAATTACCCCCAAAATCAAATATTAATAAAAAATAGGATCTCTATGATACTTAAATAACAATATTTTATTTAAAAATAAATAAATATGAATGTAAGAAAAATACAAATATAAAAATAAAAATATAAATTTAATATATACAGATTAAATCAAACTAATTGCAAATATTCACATATAATTGTGATTATATATAATAATCTGGGGTCAGTAACTTTAAAAGAAATACTTTTTTCAGCAAAGATGCATTAAACTTATTAAAAGTGAGAGTAAAGACATTATAAATGTTACTAAAGATTTCCATTTTAAATAAATGTTATCATTTCTGCTCATCAATTAATTCCGAAAAAAAGTACCACGGTTTCCACAAAAATATTAAAGAGCACAAATGTTTCAACTGTCACAATTATTATGAAAACCTGGCATTATGGCTGCTGAAGATTCAGCTTTTCCATCAGAAAATTACATTTTATTAAAAATAGTTTACTGAATGCCCTGTTGAGAACAAAAAAACACCAAAAAAAATAAAATAATAAAAATAATTATAATAAATCACTGACCACAAATTTCGTATCGGTAGTGTGTAAAATATATATATATATATATATATATATATATATATTATTGACAATTTTATTAGCTTATTTTGAAGGACAAGAGCAAACTATAAAACAATGTTATGTTTCCAAGAAACTAGACCTTTCTTTTATCACAGTCACTTAGCAAATATCTCAGTATACAGTATCATGTGCATTTAGAGACACAGAGCGTTTTGATAAGGTTGAAATGATGCAGTGGGGCAGCTCTGTGTAACGCCTATCACTGATGATACTGTCGCCACACCTCAGTATCCGTGGAGACATGATAAAGTAAACACACTCTTCAGGGTCTCTACAGAGAGTCAGATAGGAGTAGCGTGTGCTTCTATTGACTTATGTCAGGGTAGGAAAGGCCCTCCATTCTGCTCCGGGTGTTCATTTACTAGTGAGATATGATTCCTGAACTTTCCAGCACTCTCTGTTCAATACAAACAGAAGCATTCTTTCTACATCACAAAACCACAGATGCTATGTAGATATTGAAGATGAGGAAATGTTATTAATATTTGCTCAAGTCATGTATCAATATCACGCTATTGATACATGATTGAACATATGTGACGACTGTACATTGTGAGTAATTGGTTGAGTAAACACAGTTGGATATTGTTGATTCACAATAGAAAGGTTGAACCCATAGCTCTGAATGCACAAATGCATGGACAATCTCAGCTACCTGGGTTCAAGTTCATGGACATCAGAAGGCAGCAAAGACATTTGCATGATGGCTAGCTAAAGGGGACACGCAGATGCAAAGATAAAGAGAGAAACAGACATAGGCAGGGACAGAAGACAGTGAGTGAGAGGAAGAGAGGACAGATGAACAGCATGTTCAGTGTGGTATGATCAGATATAAGACTAAGTGGATTCAAACATCAGCATATCAAATTCAGAGGTGTAAGCAGAAGTTATCGTGAAATTCAGCCCGTTTTCCAGCATGTTCTGCAGCGTTGTCCTCTCTCAAAGTCACACGCTCCTTCTCCTCTCAGTGTATACTAGCATACACAGACATATTGGGTTTCTGTATTATATAATTGGCATGATTAGTTTAATTCATAATCACTGCATGGAGCGTTTGAAAGGGCACAATTTAAAGGTGCAAAACTACATGGCTGTACACAATGTCTAAGATGTTTCAGATCCCTAAATAATAGTAATTAAGAGCTAGGAATTCAGAATTCATTCTTTAAACAAACCTTTAACAGTTCTGGAACATCTGCACTCATCAACAGAGCCACCTATGGCCTAAAGTATTTATGTGAAATGTGAATACAGACACTTTTACCTTTAAAGAAATATGTCAAAACATATCCCATGATGCAACAAGAATCCTTTACACTTTCAGTGTTTCCACAAGAGGTGGTATAGTGTTAATCAGCGTAAACTCTCTGCTACAGATCAACTACAGTACTTGCACAGTGAATAAATACTTGTTTAGAACTATCTATATGAATAATTATACTGAATATAAAAACTGCACAGACATACAAAGGTAATTTCAGGATAGCATCTGTCAAATGCAAACTGCGATCGTGTGACAACAAAGACAATAACATTGCAAAAAACAAACAAAAAATTATATAAATCTGATAAAAAGATTAATAAACTACATAGATTAATTAACATACAGTAAAAATATAATTAATGGTTTGGCACCTTTTTTATATCTTTATTTAAAAAAACGTATTATCTGGTTACAATTAGCCTAATAGCTTATATGGATACAGATATATTATAGATCCCCAATAAAAACTAGTTTGTAAAGTTAAATAACTTCAAAGCAAAGATAATAAAGTTTAGACGAATACAAAGAAAAAACTCAAAAGCTTGCATTTACCTGCATTGCGCTCGTCCATAGAGAAGGCCTTATTTTCCATATGTGTACTTTGCTCCCTCAAAATGTCCTCGTACCCTCCGCTGGGGAACAGATTTTCCCCGACAGCTGCATCTTCATCTTCCTCACTCAGGCTACACACCGCTGGCACCGTGTGGAGTAGCAGAAACACCCATGCGTTTGAAACCAATGCTATTGCCAGTGTGGGATCGTCCCAAGTCGACCCACCGTTCTTTGCGTTACCATACACATACATGACAATCCAAGCCACCCAGATGCCCACCGAAAACAGTCCAGTGACCAGGATGAGGGCTCCATCTTTGCGCCAATGCTTGTGCGTACCTACCAATATGGGTAAGGATGCCACCACAACCGCCAATAGTAGATTTAGAACATAAATGAGCGCCATGACAAAATCCTGTTTTTCAATAATACAGGGAACAGGAGTAGCAGAAGCCAGAATTCCAGTGACATTAGTTGGGATTCGCACAATAGTAATGATTAGCCATTCTGTGTTGATGACAACTTCTACCAGCCAGAGCCCCAGAGCCCCCAAGCACCAAACCCAACCTCTGGGTGCCGAATTCCTCCTGGCCAGTATGTTCAACCTCACAGCTTGCATGAGAAGGCAAGAGAAGCAGCCAGCGAACAGCACACCAAACAGAAAGCGGCGTGACGTGCATGTGGCGAAGCTGTTCCCGATGATGAAGGCGAACGTGAGGGCGAACAGTCCAAACGTGAAGATGAGGAACCCTGTGTGAAGCCCTAATGAACTGCGCCACTTCTTGTCAGTGACGAAGGGTAGGCTGGCTAGCAGCACGATCAGAAGAATCAGGGTGGCCACCAAACCAGCAGCTGCAAATGACTCCACTATAACACCCCAGACTGTTGTCAGGTCACAGAGTTTAAAATACAAGGAGTCCACATTATCTCCACAGCCCCTGGGGATTGAAGTCTGGCCCAGTGATCCAGGAAAGACACACAGAATGATGAAGAGCAGATGATGAAAACATTGGGATTTGGAAGTGAGGTGATCCATGGTTTCCCAGCACCTAAGAGAGATAAGCAAGAATGAGCATAAAATTAAGAATTATAAGATACTGAGTGATATTGGCTCAAAACCGTCCCCTTACACACCCAGTGAGGGAGTGACAATGTCCAGATCGTGACGATATCAAAACTATTAAAATTTCACTCACAGGTTCATGCTCCACAATGGCCTTTTAGGTTGGCTTTCTAAAGATGTGAACTCTCTAGGCTTCTGAGCACGTAAAACTACTTTGACATTGCAATGATTATGGGCAACAGGATTACATAACTGAAATCATGATTTAAACTAACTTAAATATCTTAATGTAAAATATCTTAATTTTTTCTTTAATGGTTATACATTATTGTGAATATGTGTAGTAACCAGACTGATTTAAAACTCACAAACCTAATGTGCACATCATTCTACAGGTTCCTGGTTCAGTTTGAATCAGACATGTCCAAAATATAAATCGTTTAGTGAGGAATTCAGTTTATAAACTCAAATTCACTGCCTGAATGGGTCTGATTTATCTAGTGTGACCGCACATGAAGAGCAAAAAATAATCATTAAGTGCAGGAATTTCTACACTTGGAGCTTATCCAGATTTGTCTGTTAATAATTAATTAGACTTTTAAAAAATACTGATGTTTTTAGCTGTAATTTTTAAAGCCTTGTAGAGAGTGAATCAGGTAGTGAAAAATATACAAAATGATAAATTGATCATATAATATGGAAGCATATGGGTAGGGAAAAAAATTGCAATATTTAAAATGGCAGTGCATTTCATTATTTAAATGTTCATCTTCTCATATATATGTGCAACATTTAGTGCAAAATGAAAATTCAGTTTTTTTCCATAATTTCCATTTCCTACACTAGTTTTAACATGTAAATTTAAAATCTATTTTAACGCTTTATAAGTTGCTAAATTAAAATAAAACTGTTTTACCCAAATTGATTAGATGTTTAACATGCTCAAGGAAATTATCATTTAAATGCAAATTTCCTAAGTGCATTTAGACTCAGGGGGTAGGACACTTGAGACTGCATTTTCATTGTGCTACCACGAGATAATTGTAGCAAAATGCAGTGTGAATTTCAAAATGCATTCTGTGCCAAAGGTGCGGCAAAATGGTTGCAAAAAAAGTTTGTATTACATTTTTATTAATGTAGTTAAGGTCAATGTGGATGGAAAAATGCATCCCAAGCTGATCACACCACCGACCTGTCAATCATTATTTCAAGGAGGGCTCGGCAAAGATGCACAATAGGTCAATATTAACCATTAAACAAATGCTTTTCACCTCCCTCAACATCTCACAGTTTTACACTCCAATTGATGCACATAAGCAAATGGACAGTGCACCATCCTCCATACTTTATTCTTCTCATATAATAGATTGTGTGTCCCCAAGCACTTAAGTGTTGCAATTGCGTCACACATCTGGTGTAACCACGGTGTAAGGTGGCAAAGTGTAGAACTTTACTGTCTGTCTACACATTTAGCTAATTTTTTATGCAATTAAACATACAATTTTGACATACAACTGTTTGAGCCTATTACATCATTCAGCCCATTACAATGCACCAATCAAAGCGCAGCACAGGTGGGCTTTCGTGTGTGTGACTGCCTGGGCGTCTCACCTGAGCAGGTGAACAAAGATTATGTCCACTGCTTAAATATAAAGAAGTGTAGAACTGCACTGTCTGTTTGCTTATGTGCATCAATTGAAGTGTAAAGCATTGAGAAGTTGAGGCAGGTGAAAAGTGTTTGGTTAGTGGTGAATATTAACCTTCTGTGCGTCTTGTTGCCAAGCGAGAGCCCTGCCTTGATATAATGATTGATAGACCAGGGGCGTGATCGGAAAGCATTTTCAAATCCACAATAATTTTAACTACATAATCACGGGGTATTTAATGAAAATGCAATTTAAATGTCTTAAGTGTCAATGCATTTAAGAAAAATAAAAGACATGTAAATCAAATTTTTTTGCAACCATTTTGCTGCACCGAATGCATCAGAATGCATTTAGAGATTCACACTGCAAATTGTTACAATTATCTTGCGGTAACACAATGATAATGCAACTGTCCTCCACGCAAGTCTAAATGCATTTAGGAAAAACGGCATTTAAATGACAATTTTGCTACAGTTTTTGCTTGGGCATGTTAAACATCTAATCAATTTGGGTAATAAAATAGTATTTTAATTTTGCAACTTATAAATCAATAAAATAGGTTTTTAATTTACATATTAAAACTAGTGCTGAATGTAAATTATATAATTTAATTTTCATTTAAATTGTGCACATATGTATGGGAAAATTTAAATTTAAATAAAGAAATGCATTGCCATTTTGCAAATTACATTTCAAAATGAATTTTGCTACCCATATGCTTCCATACATTTAGGCTAGAGCTTCAAAGTTTCATTTAGTACTCGGTAAGAAAGCTAAATATTTCCAACACCACTTTCATTTTCTATTGTGTAGTGAAGAGTAACCAAAATGAATTGAGTTCTGATGAATTGTTAACACAATCTCATTACAAACTAGAAGTGAGTCCATTCATTGTCACATTATACTGATTTCATTACTTAATCAATACTTCCCCTCAGGTATCGGAGTACACTTTCGAGAACTGCTACAGTACAGTTTGTGCTTTACTGAAGCCAAGTGTTTTCATATTAAATGGATAAAGACTACGGTACTTGTATTAGTTCATAAACTTTATTTGTTTGACTCTTGCACTGGAAGAACTCTCTCTGAAAATCACAACAGTAACAAATGCAAAGAAGGTAAAATAAATGGCTTAACTGATTAACACGATGTAGGGCCTTAAAAATAATATAACATGAACTCAAGATCTGTGAGTTGTGCACCTGCTGGATGGTTGAAACAAGGAGTTCTCTAATGTTCTGGTTATAGTCAAGCTCCAGCAGAGGATTACAGCTTTTCAGCATTGCATTTCTTATATTCTACCATAAATGTTAACAATATGTAAATTCGAGCATTCTATTTTAAGTTCTAAACTAGAATAACGAGGGGGAAAAATTCTAATGGCTTGTGGGGTTTTCCACGTTCTTGGGAAAGAGTTCCAGTCAAGAGTATTTATTCTGTGTTCCTTGTAGCACTTGTTCCTACTATCGCATTTAATTTACATACTATGCTCTTTTCTTTCTTCGAAAAGAAATTAATTTAGCGTTAACATACTACGTATATGTAGAATATTCATCACACGTCCATTCAAATATATAGTGCTAACAGACAAAGAAAATGTAGTGATTAAATATGAAATTTTCAGTAATATCATCACATATTTTAGCAAGTTTTTAATGCAATTAAACGAACAATTTTGATATAAAACTGTTTGAGCCTATCACATCATTCAATTCGTTACAACGCACCAATCAGAGCGCAGCACAGGCAGGCGTCTCACCTGAGCAAGTGAAGAAAGATTATCTTTATTGCTTAAAGCAATAAAGCTGAATTTGAGTTTATTAATATCCCCAACAGCATTAATAAAACCGCAGTAAATTACATGCAACACCCAAAAAAAACCCATTACTGAGTGGTGTCTATATCGTGTTATTTTCACCAACACATTTATAACCAAAATAAAGCACAAGCACATTTATATAATAATAATAATAATAATAATAATAAACAAACCACATGCAATTAATATAAATAAGCTACAACACAATAAATTAAAGTACAAAACACAAACATATTTAAAAGTACAAATCCGTGTACGAAATCACGGAGGTGCCCAAGAATATAACAAAACAAGCTCACCTTGTACAGCCAGACGTAGACACGGTGTCGTTGCTCTGTCACTCTTTGGTATATGAGCACAATTTACCTGTTCTAGCAAGTGCATGAAAATAAATTAGACATCACGACGCCAACGTGCCATAGAGCTGAGGTGAGGTTTCAAACCCTCAAAAAAGAAAATAAAACAATGTTCCCTTTGTATTCCAGGCAAACAAACCTTCAAAAGGCTTCAAGGATAGTCGAGGGCAAACACTTGGCGAGTTTTGATAGCTTTCAGCCGCCAGTTATGTGACCCAAACCCTCAGTTTCTCTCGCGCGCGCACGAGCTTGCACGTCCCTCTCGAGCTCTCCTGCTCTAGCTGTCAATGTCGGGAGCGCGCCTGCTTTCACTACCTGGAAAAAAAACAGGAGCTGAGTATCATAGTGGCACTTTAGTGAGCTACTTAAGGTGGAGTTAGTATTTTGTCAGCTTCAGCTTCATCTGTCTATCCACACAGCACATCCCAAGAGCCTTTACTAACTGTAGGTTTGGTAATTTGAGGCCTCAGTGCAGAGTAGCTTTGCTCTTCCCCAGCTCTAGTCTACACAGGTAAAGCTGACAAAAGCTTTATTTATCTTTTCTGTGATTTCTTCTGGGTCTGAACAGAGATGAAAAGACAGTCTAAACTTCAAAAAGAATCGAGGCACAAAACGAAGACAGATTAAATCTTCCCTTGCTTATGCTGCCCATTTGAAATATGCCCAAATATGCTCAAAACACATTTCTAGTTTCTCTCTGCAGTGTTACAAACCTATATGAATATTACAAATCTATATTTATGTTTTCTACGTTTCACATTTACAAACAGAAAAGTAACAGGTGTAAAACTTAATCATGTGGGAATTATATTTCTAAAAGTGCGTGTACATTGCCACCTAGTGGAAAATCATTATATAATCATTAACATTGATCTCGTGGATCTTGCTCGACTCCAAAAACATTTTCTACAGATTAATTTAGTTTGTTTGATATTTTTTCACGTGTAGACCTACTGTGCAATTGCAATTATATTGTATTGTTTATTCCAGCAGTGACAAGACAGCATGGGAGCAACCTGCGGTCTGATGTCTTGCTCAAGGTTACATCTTGATCCCCTTTTGCACTACCAATAAAGCCTTATATTTATGTATCTGATTGCAGCTCAGTACAGCTGAATATTCTGTTTTATATATACATCCTAATCTACATCTGGTTGTATGGTGTAGTACTCTATATAGGACTTTTCTCCATTTCTGTTACAATTATGATATACTGCTGACAGAGATTTACCGGACTCATTGTTTGTTTTCTTGTCTGGTGTGAGGTGTGAATGTGTTCTGCTCATGTAACAGGATACTGTAGCTGCTGAACAGTGTGTTTTCTTTACTTTTTGTACAGAATGAAAAAATGGGGGAATATAGAATACAGAGTAATATAATTGCCCCCTGCATATCTCTGGTGATCCTGGTGAATTCTAGCAAATGGACATTTTTGCTGTTGCTGCATGGGTGCACAGAAGCTCAAGGCCGGCTTTGTTCAGAAGTTCAGCCTGAGCTCCTCAGATGGGTCTGTTTGTCCAGTGGTGTTTTCACTCGTGTTTCCACATCGTAGCCCCTTTTAAAGCCTCATCCAGTCTCCATGCACCGAAAATAAACATCTAAGCGAGCGAGTGCAGTTTGCACAATGGGGTTAAAAAGGTCAGCCATCTTGCTCTGCTTCACTGGATGGGCTCTGAAAGGGTTTCATTTAGTCATGCAACATAACCTACAGCTGCAAGAAAGCTCTCGGTCATGACAATATGAACATTTGTTATGAACATTATGGAACCATGTCTTCAGTTTGATCAATAAACTATAAAATACTAATTACATTAAAATGGAAAATGTATAGTGCGTTAAGATGTCTTGAGTAGATTTAATATGGCTTCAAATCTACCAAAAAAAAAAGGTATAGTATGGGGTGATGGGTCATAAATTAATGAGAGAATACTGTTAATGAAACACTATTGTATGTGTTTAAAGAACTTCATTCATCTGCAAAATGAGCAAAATTGATAAAAAGCACTAAATTGATGTCACATATTCTTACAATATCAAAATGCAATTAAATTTAATAATTCACTCAAAAATTTTATAAATCTGTCATCATTTACACATCCTTATGTTCAATGGTAACTTTTTGGATCACTCATCCTGTTTTTGATGTCAGTATCATAATCATAGATGTCAGAACTTACTCAGTATGTGTTGGTGTCATATTTGAATCTATGCAAATGTAAAGAAACATAAGGTTTTTCATATAATTAATTACATTTCAGCTGTTTTCTCACACAAAGCTATCTTAAATGGCTTTAAAAAATTAACAATACACTTATGCTGTTTGTTTGTTGTTGTTTTGTTCATTGTGGCACTTGATAGCATGCATCACTTTTATTTTACATTTACTTTACAATTTACATTTACTTCAGTAATATGAAAAAGTGTGTTCTACCTATCTGTGTTTCACAAAAAAGGTTGGACCACACAAAGGTGTAGAAATGATGACGGAGTATTCATATTTCATCCTGTTTGGATAGCCATTTATGGAAAATGACAATATATAATCCTCATTTCATGAGCCTATCCTTGTTTTGAGAAATACTGTAGTATGTTTTCTGGTCCCCACAGGGGACAGGACAATAAATAAAACACATATGTAGATAAGTGCAAAACACACTCTTTTCTTAAATGGTTATGTCTTGATTGGAAGATGTCCTGCAAACCTTACTTTTCTTATCAGCAAGACTTATGTTTAATGAGTGTAAACTGTGATCTTTTAAGTTACTAACCAGAGGTCAGAAAAGACATTGTTCAGATTAGCATTACCTGTGGTGCACATTAGCATGAATGGATGACAGACTGTTCTTCATGGGGATAATATATGGGAAACAAGTCAGTATTTTTATATTCTGTTGGTGATGCCAGTCATGCAAATTTATACACTAATGCAGAGGTGACATTTACTATGGCTCAAAAAATCTGTGAAATTTCATGGATGAAATCCATTCATGACAATAGGATTAGATATTGCTCGTATTTAGGATGGTCTAATGAATTTGCAGCATTGACCAACAGAATGCTGTTTGGTTTAAAAGTGAATTCTGCGTGAGCTGTGCTTCATACATTGCTTCACTATAGACAATGGACCATTTTTGCATGCAACATTTTGCTAATGTGAACACACTTTTTAACTTATAACCATAAAAGCCACTAATTTGAATTCTTTTCTACTTAATTTTGACAGGAAAATACCATGCTTTTTTTTGGTCTTAAAAGGATAGTTCGCCCCAAAATTGTAAGGCTGTGACCATTTATACCAACTTAAACTTTCATTCGAAAGCTCTATGACTTTCTTTCAGTGCTCTGAAGAATGTTTCAACAATTTTTTTCTCAAAATAGTAATATATAATGGGTTCCAAAATCACATACCCTAACGTACCCTGATGACTGTCACTATATGGACAAAAAAAAAAAAAAAATCAGTCACAGTTTTGGAACAACATGAGGATGATTAAATGATAACAGAATATCTATTTTAGCAGGACTTGATATCTGCCCTTTTGAGAGAAAGAGGGGTGACCTCTCGTTGGGAATGTTTGGAGCTGGAAACACAGGTGGTGGAGGCATTGGCAGCAGTGCGCTGGTGATGTAGGGGGCGGCGTAGGTGCAATGGTCCCCACCGGAACAACAGGACATCCCTCACTGCTGCTTTAAAAGGTTTGCTGACAAAACAGTACAGAAAGAAATTCACAGCAGTGTTTAGCATGGCTAACATGTTGGCTAAGTCATATGCTAAATGTACCCGCCAATCGTTGTGCACCGATGACACATAGAGATGGTAGAGCACCACTGCGGTACGAGGTGCCCACAGGACAGCAAACACAGAAGTCACTGCTAGGAGCATAGCTGTGGTTTTACCCAGCTTGCCTGGCACTGCCAGCTGCTGCCCGCTCTTGTCCTGGCACATCTGCTGTCTCTGTCTCTTCCGGAGCCTCAGGATGATCAAGGAGTTTAGCAGCAGGAAGATGCAGCATGGAAGAAAATAAATAATAGTCACGTGGGTCCAAATCAAGGCAGTATCCAAGTTGTTGGGCGCATGGTTGACCCTCCACATGTCCGACCACCAGAAGAACGGCACGCCGGATGCTAGCGCCAATGTGAGCACCACTGCGATGATCCGCCGAGCCCGAGCCGGGTAACTGATCTGCCGATGGAGTAGTGGGTGGCACAAAGCAACATATCGGTCAACCGAGAGGGGTACGGTGGCCCAGATGGATGCGTGGTTGGCGGAAAACTCCAACATACTGACCGACCTCAGCAGCAGCACAGGGACGTCTCGGTGAAACATGGCCGTTTCCAACAGGAAGCCCACGAAGATGATAAACAGCTGGCTGAGGATGTCCGAGCCAGTTAGAGCAAGAAGATACACGTACAGGGCCTTCTGAGTACGAACAGCCAGCCGGTAAAGAGCCACCAACGTCAGGATGTTCACTAGGGAAAGGAGACAACTGGAATTAGAAAGAAGAATTGAGGTAGAGGAGGATGGACAAGGCATAAACAGTTAGGGAATGAGGCCAGAGAAGGGAGAGGCAGAAGACTGAGATAGAAATCAAGGGCATGGAGGGAGTTGACACAGCAGGACTAAAGGGAAGTAAAAGATAAGGGGGTCACATTTACTGAACATGGCAGCCCATTTTTTTTTTTTTTTTTTTTTTTGCTGGTTGACACAACAGGAGATTTAAACATGTCTCTATTACCAGCAGAATGAAATTGGATAAAACTATGGAGAATTTAACCCAACTGAATCAAATCAAATGAAAATATGATTTCTTCTCATTCATACTTATTGTGTTCCAAACCCATGTGCTGTTATTCTTTCCTTCAAACTTTAATTACCGTGTCATACCACATTAGAAAAGCCTTTGGATAGAGCAACCAAAAATTCATGCTTACAGTTTGTTGTTCCAAACTGATATCACTTACTTTATTTCTGTGGAACATAAAGAAGGATTATAGAACATTTTTGTGTCCATGCAATGATGTTTTGGACAAAACATTTTTTTTACTGTCTTCAAAATGTCTGCAGAAGTAAGAAAGTCTTACAAGTTTAGGATGACATGGCCGTAAGAAATAATGACAGAATTAAAGTTTTGGGGTAAACAAAAGTGATCTTATATTAGACTGCTATTAAACTGATTTTGAATTGTCTGTTGTGAACAAGCATCTGTCTGTGACCCTGATCTGATTTATAGTAGCAATTTCAAATTTCAAAAAAATTCAAATGAGTCTCTAATTAATTGTCATTTGTATTGATATTTATGGATATTAGTGGATTTATTGATCTCCTTTCTTTTCCTAAAGCTTCTGTCAGTCTCTCCTATTGGTGTAGTAAAATGTTTGTGGATACTTAATGATTTATTGACTGGTCTGATATGTGTCTCAATGAATGAATACCATGACCTTCCTCTATCAAAAGACTCAAGGTCATCTTCACCTCGAGTCTTTTGATAGAGGAATCAATTTCCCATGTGCCAAAAATATATATTTTATATATGGGACAGTTTATGCACCATGGTTAATTGTCAAATAATAAGATCTTATTTCATGGGGCTTGTTTATTTATAATTGATATACTGCTTCCATGAAAGTTTGAATTGGCTATATGTTCCACAGAATGAGTTTAATTTGAGAATGACAGGATTGGGAATTCAGTCAAGTTCACAAATTCATTTAATGAGCTGCTTTATGTTGTTTGGCTCCATTTTGTGGATTTTATTGGTAAACAGCAAAATTCTGGAAAATGTGTTCTTCCACAAAGGTCCATAAAATAAAAGATTATTTATTATAAATGTATTTGATTCTTGTATTAATATGTTAATATAGACTACTTACTTGTTTATTTAATTAAATATTTATTTAATAAATAACATTGTTTCAGGCTGAACAGGGAACTAAAATTTAAATTCTGTCATCATCTCACCCTCTTGTCCTTCCAAACCTGTGGGAGTTTTTTTGAAGACATATTTTGAAGAATATGGGTACATATTTTGATATATTTTGAAGAATGTGGGTAACCAAATAGATTATGGTCCCCATTGATGTACATAGAATGGGGAAAAAAATACAATGGAAGTCTATGGGGATCAGAAACTTTTTAATAAAAACACTTTTACAAAATATTTTCCGAAATATCTTCTTTTGTGTTCAGCAGGAGAAAGTAATTGATACAGGTTTAAAAAACTTGAGGGTACGTAATTGATGACAGAATTTTCATTTGTGGGTGAACTGTCCCTTTAAGGTTAAATATACTAAAAATGATAATATACAATAATATGCATTTGATTAAAATATGGTCATTTATAGTATATATAATAATAAATTAACTTCTATTTTATGTAAAATGGCGAAAGAACAATTAACTTCACAGACTGAAATACTGCACATTCTGAGGTAATTTATATAGAAAAAAAATAAAAAAACACCTTTTCATTCTATTCCATCGTACTTCCCTGATTACATCTTGATTCTTAACTTTAAAAGCATTCTCAAAAAAGCATTCTGGTCTTAATTGACCCATGTTAATAGGTATTAAAATGCACAACTCATACCTGGCACTCCAACACACAAAAGAGTACTGTAGTAGACGACAGGGATGTAAGCCAGCACACACTCTGACCTCTCCTGAGTGCTGCTCTCATCTTCCCGCTGGCCAGGCGCTGTGCCATTGGGCCAGTCAATCATGGCATCTGAGTTCCTCTTGTAAAAGGAAAGAGAACAGGAAGGAAACCTTAAAACTTCAGTATCTGAATATGACCCTAAACCTTTGCCCAACAACTGAAATCAATGTGAAATTAACCTTATTGTGTTTTTGTAACATGGAGTCTGCAGTGCAGAATGAAGAAGAGAATGTGTAATGCATTTCAGCATGGATGTTTACTATGCTCTGGTGTCCTCTTACCGGGTCATTGTGTTAATGATGGAGACAGATTGCCCTCATAGATTAAAAACAGTCAATTAGAGACAGATGGAAGGAGTGCACCACACTCTCCATCATTTACTTGTCTTATCTTTCCACTTTCTAGCTTTCCTTCTATGTTTAGCTTTGATTACTCCCATAACTGCCCCCTCCTGAGAGGATGAGGTGATCAGCTCACCATGATCAACATGTTTATTTGCTTTCAGACCCAAATGCAGAGAGTGGAAATGATCGCGTTGTGCTGTATATTTCCTTTTTCCTCATGACATCACTGGGTTTTTACGAACAACTTCTATGCTAATGTGCTTTGGTGCTTTTCTTGTGTGCATCTCACATTTGCAGTGTGCCGTTTTGGTGTTGTTATTGGAATTGAATTGTGGGTTATTCATAAGCCATTCATTCTTTCTTCCTATCGAAAAACAATATGAAAGAGTGTTTATGTTGTGGAACATGATTGCCTGCTATGATGGGACTGCTTCATCAACTGTCCTGCTTAGATGCGATAATTCACGCTGTGGGTGAGAACTGAACAAGGCAGTGATGATTGGTCTCCTGTCACCTTATAATTACTAAATCTGTCTTTGTTTTACTGGGGATTTATGTGGGAGTCCTTGTTTGGACTGGTGCTATTCTTTCTATATTTATTCTATATTCTATATCTTTCTTTATTATAATGATTAAGTTTATTCAGATTTTCACAATTTAAGTCTTAAAACAAAAGCCTTAACTGGTCTCATGTGCAACAAGAGCTTAATTGCATGACCAGGGATCAAAGTTCCCATCCAGAGGATAATCTAGAATTAGGGTCTCAAAAGATGTATGAAATAACTCATATAAGCTGTTTAAGCTGAAAGCATGACATTGCAGCTTATAGCACAGCCCAAATGATGTGAATGCCAATATCTGTCATTACTGTACCAGTTCACATGTGTTGCCCCCTGCCTCAGAGCAGTTACCCATGCAAGCATCCATATCTGGTCAAACAGTAATAATGAAAAGAGTTGATTTCACCAAATAATAAACTACATTGTCTACACTGCGAAGTATGAATGTCCTCTGTTTTCCATTCTAAGATGTACAAGGAATCGATGTGTCAGAGGTTTCAGATCTTGGAATTTTTGCTCAAATGAACATGCTCAGTTATTCATATTCGGCCGGTACACCTGAGACGTATTTGCTTAAAGATGACGGTATAGCAATATCGTCCATATCAGGACACGCAGGGAAAAGAGCCTAAGTTTCATTGTTTTTTTAAAAAGGAAGAGAGAACATGAGAGTGACACAGAAACAGAGATCTTGAAATTCAGTCTCTTGATTACAAAAGGCCCCCACAAACAATGCCACACATTTTTAAAACAATCTTTTATGACTTCCAGAGCTGACCTCTGGATATCCGGTAGTTCTTGGAGAAAATATAAAAATTACAAAAACACAGAGGACACGACACGTCAAATAACTGATTTATGTTTAGAACAAACCGGTTAAAACTCATTTTTAAAAAGCTGCGAGGATGTAAATAACTGTGGAAAGTGCACATTGTATGAACATTAATAAAATATTATTGTTTTCGTGCATATGGATGTTTTGGAGTCCTACTATTTTTATATACTTTTAAATACTTTTTATAAAATTTATTTTTTATAAATGTAAATTAATAAAATATCAAATAATGTATAAAACTTCACAATTTATACTAATTTAATATGTTTTTAAATACTTTTTATAAAAATATATAAAATAACAATAAAACATTCACATTCCACAGTCTCAGGGGTTTTATGGACTAAATTTTACATTTATATATATATATATATATATATATATATATATATATATATATATATATATATATTAGTAATTTATAAATTGATATATAAATGTATTTTATATAACATTTTATAAAAAGTATAGTCACTTATCACAGTACACATTACACATACATTTATATATATATATATATATATATATATATATATATATATATATATATTAGTAATTTATAAATTGATATATAAATGTATTTTATATAACATTTTATAAAAAGTAACATATATAACATTTTATAAAAAGTATAGTCACTTATCACAGTACACAGTACACATACATTTATATATATATATATATATATATATATATATATATATTAGTAATTTATAAATTGATATATAAATGTATTTTATATAACATTTTATAAAAAGTATAGTCACTTATCACAGTCTTATGGCGTAAATGTTAAATTAACAATTATTAATTATTAATTAAGTGACATGATGAATTTTACTTTGAGTTTGACATTTTGATACTGTGTATTGTCACTTTGAAAGACAAAGATCTTGTGATACTTGCTGCTAATTCATCACTGGTATCGTTTTAAAATACGATTGCTTAGCCTTTTTGCCCATTCATACCATTTTAAATAGCTAAAAGGATTTCTACTGCATAACAATATAAAGGGATATTCAATAAAAAAGAGCCCTACAAATAAAGCATACACAATAAGTGTAACTGCCACCGATTGTCAATTTAAAACATTCACATAACATCCTTTAATGAAAATGAAGTGATCCATCAGATAGAGACTGATAGCTCATGGTCTAACAGGTTTTCTTACCCTCACAAATCACTGCGGGTCCCCATCCGTGGACTCTTCCGCTGAGTCCTAACCGCTGATGCCCAGCCAGGCAACCCTTGAGGAGGACGGGGAGAGAGGACAAGGGTCTTTGAATAACAGACACAAAACTGCAATCACAGAGCGAGTTCGGGAGGAGGTTATGGAAGTAGCTAGAGAGAGATAGTGAGAGAGAGGGAGGGAGGGGTTAAGCAAGGCTGATTTCTATAGGGAGGATTTTGGTAAACGGGTGTAGCATTGAGAATGAAGGTCAATATAGTGCAGACACATGAGGAGAAGGGTGTATAGTTTCACAAAGCAATGCCTTCAGACCCATGGGAGCTCTTATCTGTTGTGTGCTCTTCTTAGTGCCCTTTATAGTATTCCTCTGGCTGTGATGTGAATGTACATTTAACTTAAACCTAAGTATAGCTTCTGAGGTTCTTTTTAGGCTTGAATCATTTGAATCAATAGATTTGTACATTCACTGAAGAAAATGTCAATGGTCCTTGCCTGTGAAAAACTCACCGTCATGATGCTAAGGTGGTTGCCAGGTTAATGGGGTTGCTAGGGTGTTACCAGTGGTCTTTAGCACTTTTTTATGCAGTTGCTGGTTGCTTTGGTGTGCTGGATGGATGCTTGCAGGGGAAAATCAAAAGAGTCCAGTATTCTGGTTTGTAATATGTAAATATGTAAATAAATCCTTCAATGTAACTTTACGATATTTTCATCATCATTCATTTAGTGATCCAACAGAAGAAAATTGTAAGTCTGATCACTTACTGTAGCACACCTCAAAAATAGTCATTTTAGTGTTATTTATATGCTAACATTTTTAAAAGCATTGTGAATTAGCTTTTATTTTTATATATCTCGTTTTAGTCATTTTGTTGAGGATTGTGTGTGTGTGTGTGTGTGTATGTGTGTGTCAATTTAAGTTTTAGTCATCATGTGTTTTGTCATTTATTCATTTATTAAATATTTCTATTTAGCTTTAATTTATATCGGTAACACTTAATTTTAAGGTGTCCTTGTTACACGTTACATGTAATTACTATTATAATAACAATTAATTATGCATAGTTACATGCAAGTAACCCTAAGCCATACCCAAATCCTTAACCTAACCATAAGTATATATAGTTAATTAATATTACTCAGAACTTATATATATAATTACACTGTCACAAGGACACCTTAAAAAGAGTAAAACCTTTATATCTATTTCAGTTTTAATAATTGTATTACTTCAGCTTAAACTTATTTTATTTCAAATTATCTTTCATGTAATCTAATATTTGTGTATAATATTTTGTTTATAATTATTTAGTTAAAATCAACAACTCTGCTCAAAATGTCACATAATTTGAAGTCAAATCAATCAAAAATCGGACTCAAAACTGGCTTTTTAATATAGTTGTACCGGTAATTTTTTATTTATTTATTTATTTATTTTTACCTATGATGGTAGAATCACTGTAATCTATTGAAAGTTTTTGGCTTCACTGTAAAAAATTGTCCTGTAAATTAACGGTAATATACTGGCAGCAGGGTTTCCAGCAGTGTACTGTAATTTTACAGTTTTATTACCGTTTTCTGAATTACGGCTTTTTTGTAAATTAACGGTAATATACTGGCAGCAGGGTTTCCAGCAGTGTACTGTAATTTTACAGTTTTCTGAATTACAGCTTTTCTGTAAATTAACGGTAATATACTGGCAGCAGGGTTTCCAGCAGTGTACCGTAATTTTACAGTTTTCTGAATTACGGCTTTTTTTGTAAATTAACAGTAATATACTGGCAGCAGGGTTTCCAGCAGTGTACCGTAATTTTACAGTATCATTACTGTTTGTTTTTTTGTTTTTTTAACCATAGAACTGGCAATTTTGCCAATCATTAACTTTATTAAAAATAAATGTATTTTAACAAATTCACAAACTGGCATTTCATTTATACAAAAAAAGTGGCAGCAAATAGACAGAAAAGAGAAGACCAAGGGGGTATTTCTTAAAGCACACTATTTATTTAAGTGCCCAACCAATAATTCAAATGCTTTCTCAAAAAAAAAAAAAAAGCAATCAAAATGGAAGAATCAGTCTTTGTATGTGTTAGAGAAAGATGAGATGAAGAGAAGAAAATTAACAATAGCATTACAAAACAGACAATGTGCAAAATGAACCCTGCAGAAGTCTGTAGACATATTTAAACTAATTTAAGTTGACCATATAATACACAAAACAAGCAGCCATTTAAGGTGTAGCTGTGTGCTATGAGTATGACAATGCATGGGCATGGGCCTGGAGTGTACATTCCCCTAAAAACTGCCTTTAAGAAATGGCAAACAACTTCTGAACAAGAATCTTATTTTGGTGCAATAAAAGTCAAAACCTTGCAAGGATTTGTAGAACAGTCCAAGAACGTTTCAGAAGCATAAAGCTGTCACCAACTCTGATGCAAGTGTAGCCAGGGAGGGGTGTAGTCTGAAACATAAACATTGAGAAAAATCATTTTTAAGTTAAAATAACATCAGCAGAATTTTAATAGAACATAACAAAAAACATATATATATATATATATATATATATATAATACTACACAAACATTTTAGAAACTTAGGACCCTACGATTTCCACGATGTGAAAAACATGGGAGGCATTCACGGAATCCAGTCATGAAAACGGAATTAGGCAAATAATGTGGATTGTCACAGAATTCGTCACATTTGTGATGAATACAATAAAATAGTGTTGTACACTAACTGAAATCGCGATGTGGATTTGTGTATTAATTAATAAAAGTTGAAATATTATGTTAGATGTTGTACTTATAATTTTTTGTAAAGTTATCCAAAGGATTAATTAGATAATCAAAAAAAGGAACACTAGATAAAAAAAATAAAATAAAAAAATTAATTAATTAATAATAATGGTTAAAGCACTCGACTTATCAAAAAAATAATCACTATAGATTAGTTTACAGAAAAGATAATCAATAGTTGCAGCTCTATCCACATACAAAAAAAAAAAAAAATAAAAAAAATAATCAAGCGTCTTCACATCAATCCTTCAAAATAAAGGTTCGGTCTAATGTGATGTGATTGTGATGGAAATATATCACTTTTGTACAGTAGAATATGTCATTTTTAAAGTAATATAATAATACAAATAAGAATTATAGTAATAAAAATAATAATAATCATTAAAAATGATGTTTAAGGAATAATTACACAACTGTTCTTCCATGTTTTAATTGTAACAGGAATAAAAATGGAATTTGAGAAAAAAAACGTATTTCCTAAAAATAAATTACTGACAAATTTTTTAACTGAATCAGTTTCAGGATTTCAGTTAATTGGACATGCTATTTGATTTCTAAAATGTATTTTAACCATTAATATGTAATTTGAAAAAAATTAAAACAAAACAAAAAAAATTATAAAACATATTTACTTAATTTCTTCATGAGTGTTAAGTTAAATATTAAGTAGATTTTACCTGAGAATGACAGGTGAGTTGCACTTTATATTAGAGAAGTCAAATTTACGTAAAATATATTTGTGCAAATTCTTTACTTTTCGCAATGTAAATCTTATTTAATTTTTTTCAGTGTTGAGCGCTCGCATACAATTTTTAATTATTCATAGAAATGTATAATTTATTTTTATCAGTTCAAGATTTATTGTAAATAGGCCTGTCACGATTGGTCAATGTAATCAACTGTGGCGACGCTGATAATTAGTCGACATCATTATTTTTCCCTTTTCATTTTAATTTTTACGCTTAGACTAAAATAACAACCATTGTTTCCACACTACTAGTATGACCAGTACTTAATTTGTAAATTGCTAGGTCCCGGAATAAAGTGGGGTGACCGGTTAGAGGACGGAGAGGTAACGGTTCATTTGAGCAACATTAATGGACCAACTTAACTGATTAACAGCTTGCATCAGTTGCTTTAATAATAATAATAATAATAATAATTCTTTACATTTATACAGCGCTTTTCTAGACACTCAAAGCGCTTACACAGTCAGGGGGTATCTCCTCATCCACCACCAGTGTGCAGCATCCACCTGGATGATGCGACGGCAGCCATAGTGTGCCAGAACGCCCACCACACACCAGCTTACTGGTGGAGAGGAGACAGAGTGATGAAGCCGATCAGCGGATATGGGGATTGTTAAAGGGATACTCCACCGTGTTTTCATATTAAACTATGTTTTTCCCTTAACTAAGACGAGTTGATACATACCTCTCTCGTCTCAGTGCGTGCACTCAATCGCTTTGGCGCGCGGTGACACTTTGAAATCACTTAGCTTAACCCACACAAAACAAAACGTTGCGCTTTTCTAAGCGTGTAAAATGGATAACTATATTGTATGGCGGAATACCATGGCAAGTGCTTGTAAGCACTTCGTCTTGGCGCAGTAATATCTTCACTAGAGGGAGCAGGGGCCGGTGAGAGGATTTTTCACGAGTGAAGATATTACTGTTTACTATTTACTATTGCTTACAAGCACTTGCCATGGTATTCCACCACACAATATAGTTATCCATTTTACACGCTTAGAAAAGCGCAACGTTTTGTTTTGTGTTACCGTCCTAGGTCGAGTTACACTACGCGAGTAACTGTATTTAAATAGGGAAAACGTGGAGGTGTTTGGTAGCTTCTCTGCTTGGCCCATATTGAATGAATGGGCTAAGCTAAGTGCTTTCAAAGTGTCACCGTGCGCCAAAGCGATCGAGTGCACGCACTGAGACGAGAGAGGTATGTATCAACTCGTCTTAGTTAAGGGAAAAACATAGTTTAATATGAAAACACGGTGGAGTATCCCTTTAAGAAGCCATGATGGTCAGAGGCCAATGGGCGAATTTAGCCAGGATGCCGAGGTCACACCTCTACTCTTTTCGAAAGACATCCCTGGATTTTTAATGACCACAGAGAGTCAGGACCTCGGTTTAACGTCTCATCCGAAGGATGAATAGTGTGCATGTACTCAAAAAAAAAAAAAATACAATTCATGGTTTTAATAAAATCATTATATTATTTCAACCTCAAATTTTTTTTGTGTGTTTGGGTAGTTTTTGTGTAACCCAGCACCTGGGACTGAACAGTCGCAACAACATAGGGGTTGTAATGAGTGCGGACTGTTTCCTCTTCAGAGTAGTTCTCAGTGCCACTGACAGCTTTTTTTTTGGTCAAATATAGGTTTGTGGATATTTTATCTATAAAACCGTTTCTTTGCTGTAAATTATTTTATTTTATGCAATGCAAACTACAGGGACGCGACATTAGTAACCAAAATGAGTCACATCAGTCTTTTTCAACTGACTACTTTTAAATGTTGATTTTTTTTTGTTAAGTTTAAATGTGAGAAATATTTTATGTGTTTAAACGGTGAAATAAGTTGTATTAAGAACTGTATTTAATGAAAATGTATGTGTAACTTCACTTGCCTAGATGAAATCCCATTTGAAGTCCATTCGATTTTTTTGTAGAGTGGCAACCTTTGGATTGACTGTAGTGGACTTCTTATTCACCACCTTCCCCGTCTTCTTGGAGACTACCTTGCCTCTGCAGGTCTTTTAGCCTCTTTCTGGGTATATTCCATAGAATCATCTAAGGAAAGTTGCATTACACATTACTGAAGTGTATAATAACCATTTTTTCAAAATTCTGATTAATTAATTTGGTTTAGAATTTAGATTAATTTGGTAAAACGTTATAATAAGTATAAAGTAATAAAGCACTTATAAATCAATAGCAAACGATCTATATATATATTCTGACTCGTTTGGATTTAATGTGGATCTACATGCCTTTCTCCTATTTTCTCCGTGTCTGGCATGCGAATAAAACCACATTTGACAGTGTTTCAGATGATGAACTGAAAAAACTGAAATGGAAGAACACAAGTAGAACACAGGAGAAAGGTTGAGGTAACTAGTTTGCAAATAATTTATTACTTTACTACTGTATACTTATTATAAAGTGTTACCATAGATTCTAAGAGAGTGATAAAAACATATGCAAAAAGGAAAACACATACCTTTGAAAAAATTCTAATGTGCAACAAGCCGCCTCTTGATACTGCAGGTTGAAGATGTAGTGCACAGCAAACACTTGCAACTGCAGTCAAAAATGTTGACTGGACACTTACAAAAAAAAAAAGAAGAAGCAGCAATTTTAACAATCGTGCACAACAGCAATGTTAACAATTTTATATCTCAACCATCAGTAAATGTTTCTTCTTCATCATGTGTAATGGAACACTAACCCAGCAAAATCAGATGAGGATTGGCAGGTAGATTGAGTGTCTTCTCAACCTCAGATGCAGATGCTGCAACCTGTAGAGAACACACAATACACAAATAATAATATTACATAACATAATGTGGTGAAGTGGAAAGAAGAAAATTAAATACTTACATCTGCATGCGAATCCAGTCCATCTTCATGTTCCTGGAAGTGGGACATTAACGTTAGAATCTTGACAAGCAGGTGTACCATATCTATGTTCTCATCCTGGGACATCCTCCAACTTTTCATTCAAAACACTTAAAAATATTCTGTCTACTGCTCTCTCCTCTTCCTCTCACTCTCTCTTTCTCTATCTCTCTCTCACACACACACACACACACACTCTCTCTCTCTCTCGCACACACACACTCCCTCTCTCTCTCTCTCACACACACACACACTCTCTCTCTCTCTCACACACACACACACACTCTCTCTCTCTCACACACACACACACACACACACACACACACACAAAACTGTATTTGAGGCTGAGGAACAAGTTAGAATGTAAGTGGATGAAGTAACGTTTCCTATGTGATATAGAGATTTGTGCCAATAAATCCAGTGCAAAATCTGTGATTAAAATGTGCTCACATACAAAGCCCACTTAATGAACAATAAGTTAGAATATATTTAAATTATACTCTAAATTGTTTTAGATACGACTTAAATTGTATGGGTCACTCCGAAAAAACAAACGTTTCTCACCATAACGTTAACGTTACTCCATCCACTGATCAAGGCAAGTGCTCATGCAAAAGGCAGTGAGTTTATGCTTCCTAAGTAAAATTAAGTTTACAGGCATATTTTCGATTTCCCTATATATAAGGATAATATATAAGTTACCAACTTTAAACACACCTAATTTAGCAACAAAAAGGCAAATAAAGCAAACCCTCCATTTTAAACCACACTGGGTTGGCGCCAATGCAAAATGTAAATATAATTGTGCAAATAAGTGTTTCAGAAAATCAAGCAAACACACTTACTTCAGATCTTCGTTATCTGATATCTGTCATCGAGATTAAATTTGAGATAAAATCCGTTTACTATGTTTTATTCACTGAGACTGATGATGCTTTTCTCTGGTATCAGACGCTAACCGTTGCTCCCCTCCCCCACCGATCACGTGCTCATCTTCTACTGTTGCCGAATATATTAAACTCATATTCAATGAAATAACCAGTGAACGCAAGAGTTTTTATATATAACTCTTCACAAGTTTAACATTTACAGGATTTTACACCAGGAAAGAAAAAAAAAACAGATGCAATTAGCTGCAAGAATCTCTCCTTCACAACACGCACATACATACACACACTGAACTTTCAGGAGAAATTAGTAAATTATGCTAGTCCACCGTCTTGGCAAGATTTGTCAAAGGCAAATTAAAATATTGTGCCCACACTAAAACGCTACAGTTTAAGATTAACATTTATTCAGACTTTGATCTGCTTACCTGTAAATGAGCGTCAACTTGAGATGAAATCCATAAAACTTTGGCTGAAACCATGCTCCTCCATGCGTCAGCTAGCCTTTGGTTCCCCGGCGCTCCCACCGATCACGTGTGCATTTACGGTAAGACACCGTAATTTTAGAAAACAGTTCAGTACTGTATATTTAAGCTGTTAATACGCTGTAAATTTACAGAAATTTTTTACAGTGTTAGCATGTAATCAATATCAAAGTATCATGGTATTACCAGCTGGTACCATCACTGCACAATGGTACTGTTACAGTACATTTTGTTCATTTAATAATGTCTAATTTTTAGCCAAATAAATACATGTATTAGATGTTTTCTAGAAGAATTAGCTTTCCTCACCAGCTAGCAACACACGTCTCCAAATGGTTGGAACAAAAAGTACATGTACACCACCACCTGGACATGAGGAGAGAAAGTGACAACTGGGATGAATGGATGCTCTCTCTCTCTCTCTCTCTCTCAAGCAAACATTTCTTCACTTTTAGTTGCATAACAGTGAAACAGTTTCTTGTTAATTAGTAAAATTATATATTGGATTAAAAAAAAATACAATAAAATCCATTAAATTATTATATAATAGTGCAATAAAAGAATAAAATATTGCACTAAAAATTCCAACAAAATAAAAATGTGCTAAAGACAAACCTATTTTTGCATTTCAGTATTTTTCCAATTGACAGTGACACAACATTCCCTAATACAAGAAATAAATAAATAAATTAATAATAATAATAATTATTATTATTATATATATATATATTATTCATGAGTTATGCAGAGCTCAATATTGGCCTAATGTTGTCAAACTATAACATTTTTAGATGGCAGAGAAAGGCAAGTTTGTTCGGTCTGAACTTGGAATCCATGTTTTCTAGTGTGGGGCAAACCCAGAAGAGAATGTTGATTTATTTTGTCATGTGATCCAGCATAGCATTCACTGCATTGCTTGCTTGCTCCACTTCAACATGTTAGATCTGAAACATGCCACATTTGTTATTGGGCTGGTCAAAGTTTGTATTCCAAACCATTCTCAATCAATTCCTTCAATCAACATGACCACTAACAAGTTCAATCTGTCAACCGTCTTTCTATGAAGCACAGTCGCTCTTGTGAAGTGGAAGTCAGCAGCTCTGAGTTAAAAAGAAGTTTTTACTTCACAAAAATCTTTCATTTTTGGAATTGTTTTTTAGTTATCGAAATAGTAGATGCTAGCACAGCTGGAGGAAGTGTTCGGTCTCTGTTCATTTGGCCTACAAAAATCAGCTTACATAGTATAATGTTTAGGAGTACAGCTATATGCTAAACAGGCTTATAAATTCTGTCATTGATTTTTTTTTTTATGTTATTATGTTGTTCCACTTTACAAAAGAGCCATTAAACATGCTGGGATGCAGAGTATCAGTTCCACTCTGAACTGATACTTCGCTTTTATATAGTCTTTGTAGAGGGAAGAAAAAATTGCCAAAAACTAATTCATACTCATATAAGCACTTAAAGTAAAGGGTCTTTCTGTTCCATCTAAACTCATACATTTATAAAAGCAGGTAATGTGATTGTTCTGAGTGGAATAATATTATTAATGTGAATTTACCTATCTGTAATATCTGAGGCATGTTGGGGAGATGAAGGGAGAGAATCAAGATAAAAGGAACACAACAGATGAATAAGTGGCGTGAACTAATGCAGACTATTAATGAATGGACAGAGATTAACACAGAGGACCTTTTTGTGATGAGCTATGAATTATAAATGTTTCTTTGTCTCTATAACAACAACAACAACAACAAAATAGATCAGTAATGCAAATTTCTGTGTAATCAAAGGCATATTTTGCTTGCTACAATACTGCCCTCTAGTGACAATACCCATTCAAGTCTAGTGATTTTTGGAGACGTGAATGACAACAATTTTAAACCAAATTAATAAGTTAACTGCAAATGAAATATACTAAAAATATGCAGTACAGTACAATATACAATTGAAAGGCAGTAGAGCAGTAGATACTGCAAACGGAGGTGCCAAGTGGGACAAATACGGAATCGACCTAGGCTTGCTGGGTCACTATATCATTGATTTTGACACTCATCAATCAATATAGCTGCAGGCTGACCAGACTGACTTTCAATTCACTGAGAGCTTTAATACTAGAGCATGAATTACTGGTACAAAATAACAATCAAAAGTTCTGTGGTCATATTATATTATGTTGTCAATTATCATTGCTCTAAACACGTAAATATAAAAATGTGAGGGAAAATTTGAAAAGATTATTGGGTTTTACAGAATATTAATTTAGTCTTTTTTACTTCGAAATGTAATGTTTAATTAAATGTGTTGCTTGCTTTTTTATAAGTGAAACTTACTAAAAATTTCTGAGTGAAAATTTGAATATCATTAGATTTTTTCCAATGTGGACTTGATAATAATATGGCCTTTATACTTCTCACTGACTGCTGATCTTTCACCTGAATATGAAAGCTATTGGGGGAAGCTTACTGCTTTATTAAACTGTCTATACAGTAAGTCACTGCATAACTCATAGTTACTGTTCTAGCACTCTTCAATAATATTGACCGTTCCTAGGACAGGTCACCAATGAGACAATACAAGCCTTAAGTAAGGCATAAGGTATAATCAGCTGGTCATTATCATCTGACTGTACATTATCAGCAGTTTGTGTCCGTTTTAAAAAATGTAAAAGAAGATGAGTCAGAAAGTTCCAACAAGAACGTATTTAATAAAAGAATATACTAATAGCAGGGTGCATGATACACAAACAGCATCCACCAGTGAACTGAGGGAACAAAGACACTTAAGTATACACTGATAACAAACTAAAAGACAGGTGTGATGATCAAATGAATTGTCTTATTAACTAAACAGAGCAGGAAACTAGAACATAGACAACAGGAAATTAAACAAATTAAAAGTCCATGATATTGAAAACTAAGTGAATAGAAGACTGACAGTTCCTGACAGTTTGCAATTTTTTTTTAAAGAAATTAATACTTTAATTTAGCTCAGATTCATTATATTGACAGTAAAGACATTTATAATAATAATAATAATAATAATAATAATAAAATCACTGTTTGAAATAAATACAGCTGTTCATGAAAGAATTCTGAAAAAGAAATGCATTACAGTTTCCACGAAATATTAAGCAGCATATTAAAATGATATTTAAAGGATCATGTGACACTGAAAACTGGTGTAACGGCTGATGAAAATTCAGCTTTGCCTTCACAAGACTGTTAAAGGCAAGGTAGGTGATTTGGTTCAAAAACAAGTTTTGTTATGTTGGTTTAAAAATCTTTTCACTTCCTTATAGCAATCGATAAGTTAAGTGAACTAAATATGTATTTCTATCACCTGTGGAATGTGTAGAACCATAAAATGTTCAATAAGTAATTTCTTACGGTCTGAACATTGCGATAGGCTGTCTTACCTGGCTGACTACATACAGTATTTTATTTGTATTTTTTATGTTTTTTTTTTTTCATTTTATGCGCTTTGTACTGTAATGTTTTTTCATCTGTGAATGACATTCAATCCTCCACCGATGCCATCTGTGATTGAGTCGCTGATTAGCCTCTGCTCTGCCTGTTCACATTCATATGTTTTGAAGTGGGCGTGGTTTAGCAGCGTGATTATGCAGGGAAGGTGGGATCTTGCGTTCAAAGCAACCTTGCTATTGCTATTCTTTCTGATCTGAAACCGCCTACTCTACCTTTAAACTCTGACTGGGCTTAGTTCCAATCAGTTTTTATATTCACCAAACCAAATGTTGTATGATGTAGCCTTAAGAGGAATCCATTCATTGCTATCAGTCTAGATCAGGGTCATGATCGGCCCGATTGTAGCTTCAGGATTTTTCTTAAGTAAATGATTTACCCAAATTTTTACTCGGAGTTCATCTCACACACACACACAGCACACACACAAACATATCTGTTCTGGTGTTGCCTTGTCACACAGCCAATGTTCAGGCTCTCTCAGCACATTTCCACTGCTCCTTTGACTGGCAGTAAACAAGTGACATAACCTCTAACTAGAGGACTCTGCAGCAGCGGTGGATGTCCTTACATACAGAGAGAGAAATAGACTCCAATCCTTCTTTTGATCCTGAGTGTGGACAGCATGTAATAGGATCCACATGTTCAGTCCGACTGGCTCAATGCTTAACAGACAAGTACAAGGGTCTAAAATACTTCTGGGTGCCATGTTTAGACAGTTCTATTGCTAGGCCTACTTCTTATACTTTGAACAAACCACTAAACCTAAGAACGAAACATTTGTGATACGGACATGAATAATATTTTAAAATGAGCAGGAGGTGGTGCTATGCAAGTTATGCAATTTTAAAGCGATATTCTCTCCATTCCAAACCTGTTTGCATTTCTTTCATATCCAGAATACAACACATTTATATAAAACGTGTTTGTACTGTGACTGCAATGTGTTATTATCTTGCCAGTAGTGAATTACCCCTAAAAGCAACCATATAGCAACTTCCTGATAACCACTCATACCACCTTGGCATCAAACTTCTACATGCATGCACGTTTTACTTCCATTCTTCTTCAGTAAAGCATAAAAATAGGTGCTATTCTAACAAAAGCATGTATTGATATATGCATGCAGATACATTTGCATAAACACACCTGCAGTTCTCCATTACAGTTATAATTTGTGATTAGAATTGCACGCTTGCTCTGCCCAAACAGCTGAGGCCTCCTCTGGATCTGTGTCATACAACATTAAAAAAGGGAAAAGTCAAAATCAAAGCCGTTGTCATGGCAACTGCCATTCCTGCCCACCAAAACGAACTCCCCACCCCCCGCAGGTTCCACTGATCGATAGGATATCGTGAGGGTGGAACTAACCCAAAACAACCAGTAACCTACATACTAGTTATGCACCATAGCCTATGTGCCGAGAAGGTGGCCGACAGACCATCCATCAGAGGGTTAAAAATATAGAATATAGACAGAAAAGAGGGAGATCAAATCAGCAATCGGAAAATAAAAGATGGCTAATTTGTTGGGGAATGGGCTGCTTGAGCACATTTACCTGCTCTTCTTGCTTTCGGCCGCCAGGTCTCATGTGCAACTTGTCCATGGAGGTAAGATGACTTTTCTTGCGCTTTCTGCCAGATGATAGATGCTTTGTTTGGACATCGTGTCAGAGGTATTGGTTTTGTAATTCTGAGTTTCATCTATTGGATGATAGAAATTAATAAGTCTGGAGTCTGAAGTCTGCACTTTGCAAACTTACATGTTAAGAGATTAATAGATTACAACCTATTAACTGAACTTCAATTCATCAAGATTTTTTAATACAAAAAGCATGTTTTAGAATAAAAAATAAATAATACCCACATATTTTCTATCAAAGACAATTACATATCATGTCTGGTTTTAAAAGACAATTATATCGTTTGAATGTGATGGCAAAAAAATGTTTCATCAGCCATTGAGCCTTTTATTTTGTTTCTATTATTATGTTGTATTTCATTACAGATCTGTTTTATGATTCATAACGGCTTGTACTTTATGTGGTAACAAACAATAGGAAACCGCGGGGCACTAAGTGGTTTGTTCACACAGACACACCAATGCAAACACAAGCATGCACACAAGCGGCTCATGGCATTTCCGGGAACTCTGCATTGACACCCAGTCCAGTGTTCAAGCAAATGCTCTAGATTCACTTGCCCATTATGAATACAAATTCTGTTTAAAAACACTTGGCAACCTTCTGG
This sequence comes from Carassius auratus, assembly GCF_003368295.1. Lineage (NCBI taxonomy): Eukaryota > Metazoa > Chordata > Actinopteri > Cypriniformes > Cyprinidae > Carassius > Carassius auratus. The sequence goes on along the minus strand of NC_039279.1, from coordinate 7,105,243 downwards.
GCAAAAGGAGGGTTAAGACTTCTACTATATTTGTAGTTTAACCATGTAAAATTTTTACATGTAAAAGTTGTTTCAATATAGAGAGGAGTCCAGAAGCCACTTTTATTTACCTTATTTACTGGACTAAAAGTCGCACTTGTTTTCATAGTTTGGCTGGTCCTGCGACTTATAGTCAGGTGCGACTTATTTATCAAAATTAATTTGACATGAACTGAGAGAAATGAACCAAGAGAAATGAACCAATAGAAAACATTACCCTCTCCAGCCGCGAGAGGTCTACCCTCTATGCAGCTCAGTGCTCCTGTAATCTACCACTGAAAACACAGAGCGCCCTCTCGCGGCTGGAGACGGTAATGTTTTCTCTTGGTTCTTGGTTCTAAATAAATGCGACTCATATTCCAGTGCGACTTATATGTTTTTTTCCTCATCATGACGTATTTTTAGACTGATGCGACTTATACTCAGGTGCGACTTATAGTCTGAAAAATTTTGTATATAGCACTTTTTATAGCAAACATAAAGTTCTGGAAAAAAACAAACAAAATAATAATAATAATAATAATAATAATAATAATAATAATAATTATGATGATTATTTATAGTAAATTATGTATAATTTAAAATAAAATATATTTATTATGAGTATCACAAGTTTGGGGTCACTACATTGTTTTAAAATACTTTTATTTAGCAAAGATGCATTCAATTGATTCAAAGATTTCCATTCTATATAAATGCTAAATGTTTTCTACTGACAAAAAGGTATCATGATTTCCACAAAAATATTAAGCAGTACAACTGTATTTAACATTTGTAATACAAAATGTTTCTTGAGCACCAAATCAGCATATTATAATGATTTCTGATGGATCTTGTAACACTGAAGACTGAAGAAATGATGGAGAAAATTCAGCTTTGCATCACAGTTACAAAATACATTTGAAAATATCTTCAAATAGAAAACGTTTTAATTTTAAACTGTTACAACATTTCACAACATTACAGTTTTTACAGTATTTTCTATCAAATAAATGCATGGTGAGCATGAGAGATATCTTAAAAAAATTACTAATAATGTGGCTTGAAAATTTAACAACATTAACCTTTTTTATTATTAAAATATGTAGTTCATTTATAGATTTCATACATACCTATTTGTCAACAAGGCCTTTATGAAGCAGTACAGTATAATATAATGGATTACTACTACTCACCTATTGTTTGAGAAATACATGTTTCTTGTAGCAAGTTCCACTAAACAGTCAACAGCACTTTCAATTCAACAAATCAGACTAAATCTAGATGATTAGTCACATGAAATGGATAATTACACTTCTTCCCCTTCACTCCGCAGAGGGACTGGTTGAAGGCACCACAGAAGTGATCAGTCACTCACAGGGGCTATTGGCACGGCTGGAGGGCCTTCTGATGCTGGGGAATAACAGTGACATTTCCTTACGTGTGGAAACAGTGGATGCAGATGAGGTCAAGGTTATCCAAGCCCACACGCTGGTGCTTTCACTGCAGAGCCGAGTGTTTGAGGAGATGCTGAGAAACCGCAATAGTAGCACGCTAGTGCTGCGAGAAACAGCAGAATGCACTGCCGTGTTTGAGAAATTCATCAGGTTTATTTTATTTTATATTGTTTTTGTATTCTTTTTTATATTTATTTAATCTTTTATTCATATAAATTAATGTTTGAAAATAAAATACTATTTTTCTGTGGAGAACAAAAGGAAAAATTCTGAAACATATGTTTTTACCATACAACAACAATACAGTGACAATGCCTGCAAAGCTTAAAACAGATACAAATAGTATACTTAAAATGAAAATCTATTTGTGTGTGTGTTTAAATAAAACAAAAGAAAAGAAAAGAAAAGTTGTTTCTCTACAAAAGCATCTGAGGTGGAAGATTTTGTTGATGCTCTTTAACGTTAGTAGCACTGCAAAATATAAATAAATAAATAAATACAATAACATTGAATAAATAAATAAATAAAATAACATTGAACACACCTTTATTTCATTAAGGTAAATAATAAACCTAAACTATAATTGTAGAGCATCATAAACATTTTCTTTACAAAAGCATCTGAGATGGAAGATTTGTAAGCACTGCATGAAAACTTTCTAAACTGCAAAAAAAAAAAAAAAAAAAAAAAAAAAAAACCTGTGCTGCATCATCCCAACATTTTAGCCTAAAACATGTTAGAACATGACCAGTTATGAGAACATTCCCATCCCACACATGTCCAAGACTCTCTCTAAAGGCCAGTGCTGGAACTGCAACCTTCCTGCTGTCAAAGCAGCTCAGACCCAAAAGCAGATTAGATCAATGAAACACAACAGCAATAAAAAAAAAGAAAAAATGAACTCTTTGCTCTTATGTATATCAGCTTTATAACAAGAAGGGCCAAATAGGGTAATGTTACAAAAGTGATGTGTGGCTAGCGTGAGAAGATGTTTTGGTTACAAGAACACACGCCACCTACTCATTTATTTTGAATGAGCTGAAGTTTTTTGTTTGGGGTTTTATTTTCTTTATAGGGATCCAAAGGATGAGATGACAATCAGATACATCAGAATTAAAAAAAAAGGAAATCAAGGCACTGACAGCTCTAAACTACAGCTCTAAACACAACAACAAAATGCATTATTATAAAAGTCTATATTGCCATAAGAGTAAAATTCATATTATTTTATTAGCTGACAATCCAATTTGACTCACAGGGTCATTGGATGCCATATCTGACACAGCCTGTTAAATACATACCAGGCTGGCAGAAAATGTTAGCAAAATGTCAACAGTTTATGATCTGAAATATGAATTGAATTAGAAACACCCAACAGGAACAGGAAGATGGAATTCAAATCATAATGACAGAAAGACAAACTGCAACGCATACAACACAAGTTTAGAAATAAGCATAAGTAATTATATTTTGAATAATAATGCATATTTATTTCCTGGTATGTAAAACATGCCATATTTACATATAACAATCCTATTTTTCTCAACCAGTTCTCAACTCCTTCCAAAATAGTTAATACAGCCAAAACATTCACCACAATGTTGTCAGCTAACTTAAATTAATTAAATAAATATACAATTGTTGAATATTCTGCTGTGAGTATCTTCCTTTGTTTTCCATGAAGGAAAGCAAATAATAATAATAATAATAATAATAATAAAATTAAAAACAATCTGGCCAAAACAATACAGCCAAACGTTCACCACAATTTTGTCAGCAAACTTTATAAAACTAAAGTTATTTAATCAAGTTAATTTAGAAAGAATCTGTTCATTAATTACTATTATTAATTATATTCATGTAAAAACAGTTATTTATTAAATATCAAATAAAATGTAGATTTAATTTAAAAAAGTATTAAATATATGAAAGTACTATAACAATACTACTTAATAGACATTAATATACATTTAAATAATATAATAGAATAAAATTATAATAAAATATTACAGTTGTGACTTATTGTGTGCTACCTTTAAACTCAGGAACTGAATTTTTAAAACATTTTCAATTTGTGTAGGATAGACTATATGATCCTTGTTGGACCCATTCTCTTCTGTTTTGCAGATATCTGTATTGTGGTGAACTCACACTGCAGTTAGACCAGGCCACTCCACTGCACAGACTGGCTGCCAAGTACAGCGTCTCCAGCCTCCAGCAGGGACTAACCCAGTACATGAGCCAGAACCTGGCCAGCGATTCTCCGGGCGGTCACGTGGTGGGCTGGTACCAGTATGCCGTGTCGGTTGGTGACAATGCGCTGAGAGACAGCTGCCTTCAGTTTTTATCATGGAATCTGTCTTCGGTGCTTCAGAGTGACGAATGGCCGTCGGTTAGTGTTGACTTGCTACTGACTCTTCTGCAGCGCTCTGATTTAGTATTGAAGAACGAGCTGGAATTATTTGAGGCGCTTGAAATCTGGTTCACCCGGAACGACCCGGATACCTTGACAGCAGAGAACGCCCTTCGACTGGTGCGCTACGCCATGATCCCTCCACACGAACTCTTCCGCTTGCAGCAACAGTCGCCGATCATGACACGCTACCACGAGTCAGTGCGTGATCTTCTCTACAAGTCGTACCAGTTCCATTCAGCTTCACCACTTCACCTCGCAATGTTCTTCGATGTAAACTGCAGCCTCTTCGTGCCCCGCAACTATCTCTCATCTATGTGGGGATCTCAGTGGGTCATAAGTAACCCAGCACGGGATGACCGCAGCACTAGTTTCCAGACCCAGCTGAGTCCGAGCGGTTTTGACTCCAGTAAGCGGGTGACATGGAACGCCCTGTTCTCACCCCGCTGGCTCCCTCTCAGCATGCGGCCCATGTACACCGAGCAAGGTAGCGTGCAGCCTCCGCGGCCCGATGGAGGAAATAGCATTGCCCAGCCTCGTATCATCATTACACCTGCTACTTCCAGTGCAGATTTAGCAGGTGTCAGCTTCCAAAAGACGATACTCATCTTGACAAAGCGGAAGAATAAGCTTGCGGTGCGGCATATCTTCAGTTTCCACCAAAGCACAGAGGAGGTGGGCGACTTCTTGGCTGGAGTGGACCTGCAATATCACACATCTGAGTACCTGGTGGATGGATCGCTGTACTTGCAGATCATTGTAAAGCCTATCTACCAAACTCTCATAGCAACCAAGAAATAATGTAACAAGTACATTGAAGTAGGATACATTTGATTTTAGATTAAGAAGATCTACACTTTTTTTGATGCATGGAAGGAAACATTTAGATATAATTTGATTAATGCTAATGAAGTGCATCTCTACTGTCCTTATATTGTAGGCTATTGTAATTTAGAGGTTTACTCTGGGAAAAAGTGAAATGCACTTAAAATGTTACCTTAAAATGTAAGACATTTCACTTAAAATGTGAAGTTCTGTCATCATTTACTCACCCTTGTTTCATTCCAAACCTGTATGACTTTCTTTCTTCCATGGAACACAAAAGGAAATGTTTGAGGAATGATAATGCTGCTCTTTTTTATTTCGTGAAAGTGGATGGAGAACGGGATGTGTCAAGCTCTAAAAAGCACAACAACACTATATATACATCTTAACAGTATTCATATGAGTTATGCACTACATTACATTACGTTTTCTAAAGATTATTTCTGTGTGAAGAACAGACTGAAATTGAAGATGAAAAGTTTACCTTGACTATTAGCTGTGGTCACCGTTTACTGGCATTGTATGGAGAAGAACAGATTTGAAAATCTGCTACAAATATCTCATTTCGCGTTCCATGAAGGAAAGGAAATAAAAGTTTTGTAAATTAAGACACAATTGTAATTTTTGAGTAAGTGTTGCTTTAATGTAGACCATGACATACACTAGTGTCCCAGATATAACTCATATCAAAGGTATTTTTTTCTTGATTAGGCAGAAGCCCTTTCCTTTCATGAAAACCAGTTTCTGTATAATCACCACAACATAATTTGTCCACACTGGACTCAATGGACAAAGAAATTTAAAGTGCACGTGACTCTAAACCAGAGCGTTGACATTAGCATAAATAATAGCATAATGTATATCTCAAAAAAAAAAAAAAAAAAGGGAATCAATTACACATTATCCTTAACGTTTGAAGTTTTAATATGCTATTTACAGAGTTTCAAGGTGCTATTGTTAATTTAAAGAGAAATATCAAATCTCTTTCAAACCTGTAATGTCTTGAAATATTGCAGTTGTGATAGTTATTTAATTATTTAGACCAGCAAGTGATGTAATAGGCTACACAGTAATTATTCTTAGTTATTTTTCTGTATTATCCTATCTTTGTGCCCATAATATTTTCTGAGAGGCCTATCAGTTTCCTTGCATGTTGTGATGTATGTTTATGTGCACAACACACAATAAAATGCCTGATGCTTTCACAAAAGCTTGAATCTATCATTGATGATGAAGGTAAAAGAAAGAAGACAAAAAAATGTAGACAAATTTTCATCATGCTTTGGGGTCAAGGTCACGTTTTATTGAGTGTACAGATATTCTCTTGCAACTTACAAGACAGTAAACTGCGACCAGTGCAATCAAAACACTTTTATAAACCGGCTCTTTACACTGAATCAATAAAGATGACTGTAGTTCGATTCACGAAAGAATGAGTCTAGTGAGTCGGTTCTGTTAAGTGAATCAACAATATGCAGCGCCACTAGTAGAGTCGGATTCGCAATCTAATGAATCATATGAGCCGGTTCTTTCAAGCGACTCGAAAACACATATGAATCAGTTGGAGCAGGTTCACCTCTATACATTAGTCAAAACGTCGACTCGAAACGAATCAACAGCTTGTGTTAAATCTCACGAATCTTATGTAGCCAATTTATTTAGGTATAGTAACTGTATTTTTGTTTTGCTGTATCAGTTATATTTTATAGAATTAATTATTAAATGTTATCACATTTATGCCAAAAGCCCGTGTAAACAGTACTAACGTTACATAATTTTGAAAGAACTGTATTAACCTGATTTCTACTTTGTAACATCTGTTCTGTTGAAATCTGTCATGCTCCAAAAAGGACTAAAATAATCGTTAGACAGAAATAGTTATGAAGACTCAGAACAGGAACAAGAACTGATGACAATTTCCTTAGATTTCCAATAAAAAATAATTTCCATCATCATTTTTTTAGTTTCAGAATTACTTGATGACTACAAATTCAACCAATGACACTTGAATAATGAAGTACACTTCCTCAAGTACTTCACACCCTGCTCGTCGGTCTGTAACCTGAAAGACATTAGGGCTGCTCCTCCTTTTTCCCCGGCGCACAGCAATTACGTGTAAACTACCAGTCCCATGATCCCCGGCGTCGTCAGACAGGAAGAACGTGTGTTAGCAGGGGCTCACACTGATCCAAGTTAGGAGCTCTCAGCTGCTGGCCTTGGCCCATCATGTAAGTGGCTGCCGAGGTTTTCTTTGCAGAGCGGTTGCAGAAATCCCCTTGTTTTCGTTGCGTGCAATTGAAGGGCCAGCCTTTGCACGGAGAACAAGTTACCCGACGCCCAAAGGCTCCGAGTGCATGAAGATCGCGGCTTGTATTTTGCACCTTTGTTGCAAGCAAGCCCGATTGAAGCCTCACTGCGAGGGATAGATGGAAGGAGGGAGCGACAAGGAAAGCAAAGTCTTTTGTGCTTCCCCTTCCCCCAACCCAAAGAGGAGATGTCGCTGCCAAAACCAGGTACGTACTTTTTTTTACTCAACCGATCCGTGCAAAACCTCGGAAATGCAGGCAGAGTTGCATGGCTTGCAAAGTGCACGGCTGCAGCTTCATCCTGGCCAATGCATTAAAAGTTTGATGGCTCGCGAGGGTCAATTGCAATGGCTGTTTTAATGATCTGCCTTTTTTGCAGAGTTTCTGGTAAGGCGATGCTCTCCTTAGACACTCGCACGGGCGCTATTTGCATTCGTGCTGTGCCACGATTATTGAAAGAAACGCCTTTTTCCGCGTTGAGGAACTGCCTAGCCAGCAATGCAAAAGTGATTGTGCAATGGCAACGCAGTCCGCACCCGACTTATTCACGCGCACGAGGCGATTTTCTCTCGAACAATGTTCGATTGTTACGTCACGACGGCCTCGGCGTCGTTCTGCACCTTTAGATCAGTTAGTACAACTTATGGCGTTGATGCATGCGAGGTGCATTAGATAACATGAAACTTTGGCCGACGGGTGAGTGTGCAGTGCTATGGGGAAACAGGGACCTGACAGTCTGTTTGCATGCCATGTTGAGCATGCAACAATTTTTATTAGTTGCTGTAATGGAAAATAATTTGGACGCTCTGTCATGCAAGCTTTGTTACAGCAGTAATGCATAGGTTGAGGCTGCAAAAATAAGGGGCTAAATATAGTTTTGTTACTGCAAACAGTTTAAGGCTTCAGATGTGCTACACAAGTCTCCATACAAAATTATCCCTAAACCCTCAAGCCAAAAGCTGCAGAAAAATATTGTTTCGTGTCCCATGAATGCAAGATCACTGGCATTTGTTCAGCAGTTCATGCATAATCATGATACTCGTATGCATTTTAATTTTTTCCACTTATGAAGCTTTGCAAGTTGCTTCAGACGCTGCCCTTAAATTGAACCAACAAGTTATGTGACAGATGATGTGAGAAGCAAGTTATATTACTGGCTGGTGGACATATTTGTAATTATGCAATTTTCGTTATATTGTCAAAGAAATGGCATGCAAAAATTGATTTTACCAACTTGACGCTGCTTTAGGTTGCAGTTCTATATTGAGAGTACTTATTTTGTACTAACATATTAATAAATTAAATAAATTATTTATTTGCCTTTCAAAATCATAACTAGTTTGCAAAAGCAAATTCATTCAGGTTTATCAAAAACCTGTAGTATTATAGCACTCTTTAGCACTGGTGCGCTATTCAAACTTTTCTACCAATTACATTTTGGAATGCATGCATTGAAAGAAGCATAATAATAATGATTCTGACAAAAACACAGTGTTCCCAGCTCTGCATGGTAAGACCCCTTAATTACAATTCATGGAGCCTTTGCAACATATCTAGTATCCTGCTTTTTCACGGAAGTTCTGTATAGAGCCCGTGTGTGAGGTTTCTCACACCTTTGGCTGAATTGACATACATGCACAAGCCCAAATTAAAGCTATGGCAGCAGCTGTTACACTGGGTCCACTCCTATCCACAACCGAAGTTGAGAGGCAGACTGCAGCACAGGAGCATTTCAGTTCTGAGAACAGAACACTCATGGATCATATATTGGTAGGCTGAAGAATGTTTTATTCTGACGCCCTAATGAGGTGATTGTGCATCGTTGAAAGAGCAGTAATTGTGTTGTTGTGTAACAGTGACACACCTGAGGAGCATTTGAGGAACTAAATCCTTTTGAACCAACCCCTTCGCCAGGCAAACAAACACAGCTTTACCTTTGCACGAGGAGCAATGGATTATGAAGGGCAATGTTTAAGGGCTGCTTGCTATTGCTTTATAGTGCAACTAGTTTAAACTTAAATATAAATGTATTGAATGGGTACTACTTAAAGGGATAATTCACCCAATGTTCAGTGTTTTACTCACTCTCATGTACTTTTAAACCTAAACGGATTTCTGCGTGTGTGTGTGTGTGTGTGTGTGTGTGTGTGTATATATATATATATATATATATATATATATATATATATATATATATATATATATATATATGGTTTCACTTTTTTTTTTCACACTAAACATTGCTTGATCTGTGCAGATTTCTCTCCGGATCCAGACAAGATGACTTTTTCACTTGAGAATGCAATGTTATGGATAAGATACTCATATTTTTAGTTGGAAGTTATTAATGGTGTATTTGTTTATTACAAACACACAGCTTTTCACTTTACTAGATGTTAATTGATTGACTCGAGTTGTGTTGTAGATTATTGTGATTTTTTTTTATTTATTTTTTTATCAACTGTTTGGACTGTTGTTGATGGCACCCATTCACTGCAAGTGATGTAATGCAAACCTCTTTCAAGGAAGAAACAAACTCTTCTACATCTTGGTTGACCTAAGGGAGAGTAAAACTTTTTTTGTGTAAAACTATTCCTTTAAGAATTTATGCTTAATTTTCTTCCGTGCATATACATGCTTATATTTTTGTTGTTATGATGCATACTTGCATACTAAAGCTGCATTCTGAAGTGTCAAATACCTTAAAGATCGTAGCTCATAATGGAAACTGAAAGTCAGATCCCAAAACTGATTACAAACACTTTTAAAAGGATGCACGTAGACTGTTTTAAAAGTTGGCAACTCTTTTCCTGGTTGGAAGTGATTTCTTGGAAGAAGCAGCCCTACTTATGTCAGTGGGGGTCTATATTGTGCTTGTTGGTCCCTGGTTCATGGAGTTTGCTCTGGCCCTGGTGGAACAACACAGCAAAGTGATGTCCCCGCTATGCAACCATGCAGCATGCTGCTGCTGTCATGCAGAATTGTTACATTTGTCCTGCTAATAGACCACAGAGATACTAAATCCCCTATATGCGACTGCTCAATTGTTGGTGACCGTCCAGCCCTTGCTGTGATGTTTTGATGCAATAGCATGAGGATTGTTTCAAGCATTGTGCAGCTGATCCCCCAGGCCTTTCACTTTTTGGCTGTGTGCATGGAGAAAACAACGGTGCCGTTCCATCTCTTCAGCATGCTTTTCCATGAATTTATGCATGTTGCGATTCAAGGCATGGAATCTCCACTATTCTTCCATGCGAATCACTGACTGCAAGTTGGTAAGCTTGCATTCCAGTCTCTTTATCAATGAAAGAAGTACAATGCATGCATTTTCTAAACAGCTAAGCTGTGTTTATTGGTGTAATGTCAAGCCTGGGAGTGTTCTCCTTCTGAATTGCTTGGGAGTGACCAGTATGATGACTCTATTGGCTCTCTGGGAGGCCCTGTCTAGAGGCCCCTCTCTGTCTGTCTTTTTTTATTTTTTTCTGTCTTTCATGCTCTTGCTCTTTCGCTTTCTTCTCTCTCTCTCTCTCTCTCTCTCCTGTGGGCCTTGCGCTATGCTGGGTTGCAGGAACTGCATTCTGACATTGATCCATCTTATTGCAGACTTCTGAATAATTGACTACTTTTAGGGTTTTCTGTTGAAGGCCGCCAGGGTGTCTCTTACCATAGCATTACTAACAGTATTGCTTTCCAAGAAAGGACCGCCTTTAGCTTATTGCAATCAGGGTGTGAAATACATGTCTAAAAAGGGTGGAGATTACCTCCTCAGATGCCTCATATTGGGGCAAATAGTATTTTTTTTTTTTTTTTTTTTTAAAACAATTACAATTTTTTACCCAAATGATGCATT